>NC_056740.1:448485972-448500972 GCF_019279795.1 Protopterus annectens
GAGAGGGTGGCTCTTACCTGAGCATCTGAGATGTCACGGGGGCAGCACTCTGCTGGGATAGATATTTGCCCTTTTGGTGGGGAAGGGGGGGAGAAGTTTGCACTGAACCTGTCAGCTAGGATGTTGGCAATGTCTATGGGTTCAGTGTATTTTTTGTCATTTTGGACTAATTCTGAGCATATCTGGGAATTCCCACCCAGGTTCCTAACATAACTAAAGAAGGCCTTGTGATTATCCTTAGTGTCTTGTGCAATGTTTCTCTCGAAGCTGGCCTTAGATGATTTTATGAGTGCCCGTAGTTTTTTGCTAATACTGATCAGAGATGCCTTCCCTTTTTGGGATTTTGCTCTATCATGTAGTAGCTTCCTCCTTCTATTGTATAGTTTTTTATGGCTGGGGTCCACCAGACAGGACGTCTGCCTTTGGAGGATTGGGTCTTGGTTTTATTTGGCATTGCATGATCCATGCTTTCCTGAAGGTGTTCATAGAATGCATTTATAAAGGATTCTGCGGTCTTGGCCGTATTTTCCACAGGCCCGGGGGCTTTGAAGGATTCCACCTCGGTTTTGAGGAGTGTGAAATTTGCTTTAGAGAAGTTTTTCACTGTGGTTTTCTGGGCAGGTGGTGTGGTCGGGATGTGAATATCCAGTGAGATTAGTTTATGGTCTGATCTTACCAGTGAGGGATACACTTCTAGTCTGGAGCATAAAGTCCCCATGTTGGTGATGATCAGGTCCAGTATGTTTTCCCCTCTTGTGGGAGTGGTAACAAGTTGTTCCATAGCATTTGAGTTTATAAATTCTAGGAACCTTTGGGCTAGGGTGTTGGAGCTAGAGTAATGCTCCCAGTCTATGTTTGGGTAGTTGAAGTCACCCAATATAATGGTGTTTGGAGAGACCTTCATATTTTCCAGTGTTCTCAGGAAGGCCGAGTGGGGTTCCTGGGTTTGGGAGGGTGGTCTGTAGCAGGCTATAAACTGGAAGGCAGTTTTACCCACTGTTAGTTGCACATGAATAATCTCTGATGCTTCATGCTGTGCCACCAACCTGGAGGTGTGGGTATCTTTGACGAGTATTGATACTCCCCCTCCTTTTGTGGTTCGGTCCAAGTTTTGGGGCCGAAAAGCATGGTATGAAGTATAACCTGGTAGTGCTGGGGTGCTCTCGGGAGCCTTGAACCAGGTTTCTGTTACTGCACAGATATCAATGTTCTCCATGCTAAGGAGAGTTTCGAGTGCGTGCATCTTGAGGTTTAGACATCTGGCATTAAGTAGCATTACTTTAGTTTCTTATCCCTTGTGATACCTATGGAGGTGGGTTTGTCTTTTGAGCCTTGCCTAAAAAAGGCACTATGGGGTTAGCAAGAGCCTTTGCCAATATCTGAAAGCCCAGGGGTGACAAATGCAAGCCGTCCCTAGTGAAGCATCATGGCTTGTCGAGCATGTCATCCCAGGCTGACAGGCATTGGATCCCCTTTGAATGACACCAATACTTAAGCCAATTTTTGAAATTGATTGTCTTGTCTTCATATTGTGGCATCATTCTTGGTGAGGGTAAGATGCTACTCAAGGTCAGGGTCATACCGGCCTAGGCTACATGCTCAGAGAGCTCCTCTATGTCTCTTTTCATGTAGTCCAGGGAGGTACGTCTCAGGTCATTCACACCAGCATGGACAATGACTGAGTCATATTTGTACTTGCCTCAGAGTGACCTGAGTGCTTGTGTTATGTGGTGGATCCTAGCGCCCAACAGGCAGCTCACCATGACCTTCTCCTTGTTCAGCCTGGTGAGCGGGATGTCAGTGTGCCTGATGATAGAGTCACCTATTACAAGTGTATCAGGTGTGTTGTTTAGCCTTAAGGGCTGTGACTGTTCGACACACTGGCTTTGTGAGCTATGTGTTGCACGTGTTTTGTTTTGGGGTAGCGGTTGCTTGGGTGTCTGCTTTGGAGGTCTCTGCTGCTTAGGCAGATCTTTATTTAGAGCCTCCGAGTATGTTTTTGTGTGATTATGTGTTTGGTTTGCTGTCCTGGTAGGTCTATGTGAGACTGGAATTGTAGTGATTGTGGTTTCCTTCTCCTCCTGACTGGTTACGCTAGTACTGAGTTGAGAGAGCTTAGCCTCCAGTTTGGCTATATGGTTGCATCTCTCACATGTGTTGGAATTTGTTGGGAGGAGGAGAGGGTTGTCTGTGTACATGAGGCAGTTGTAACATTGCCACAAGATTCCCAGATTCACCAGCTGGACCGGAGAGGAGATTGACAACTGACCTTTGGACATGCTAGAATAGTATTGGGAATTCCTTTATAATTGAAAAAAGGGGCCAATGGGGAACAAAATACTCAAGGGGAGTTTGTGAGGGTGTAGTGCTTTTAATTTTTTAGTGCTGACTTATATAATTGCTTTAGTGAACAAGTGCCAGACCTTAGAGTGGGAATAGGGTGTTTATTATGAGAACTACATCAGTTCTAAGGGAAAAAGTGAAGAGCAGACTTTGTGGAGCCGAGAATGGTTTAAAGCCAATTAAGCCCCCCTGCACGATGCTGTGCTATGCGCAAAATCGCGCAATGCCACGCTAAAGCGGGTTTTATACAGGGGGACTTGAAAGAGCTAGAAATTGGCCCAAAACGGCCAATAGACTACCAGATTCTTGTGCTGGGAACACTCCTCCAGGGATAGATAGTCTGCTCCAAGCTCCCCACTGCCACTGGTGAACAAAGAAGCCTCCCTTTATCCAAGAAAGGAAATGGGCAACACAGGAACTTTCCAAAAGTCCAGAATACAGCAAAGCCTGTATTTGGACTACTCTAGGTCAGGAAAGATGGGAAACAAGGATAATTTTTTTTTTTTTTTTCTTTTTTGCAGCAAACAGCAGGAAAGTGCAATAAATATGTAACACAGGTTAGTGCACTTGAGTGTGTAGCCTCAACAGGTAAATGCAACAAACAGGGCAAACTTTAAAAGTGCAGGTGCAAAAACAACTTTAAACAGTTTAAAACATTTCAAGAAGCAGAAATACTTGCAGTTTAGCTAGATCGGACAGTCGCCCAGGTAGTAGCAGGAAAAAAACACTTTTATCAGGTTAGCAGTCGCTCTTTTAGCCTCTTTGTTGCTGGCACCACTCTGCAGGACCACAAGGAGCTTGGCTGAGTAGTAACAAGCGCACAAACCGTGCCAAAGCGGGTTTTATACAGGGGGATTTGAAAGAGCTAGAAATTGGCCCAAAACAGCCAATAGACTACCAGATTCTTGTGCTGGGAACATTCCTCCAGGGATAGATAGGCTGCTCTAAGCTCCCCACTGCCACTGGTGAACAAAGAAGCCTCCCTTTATCCAAGAAAGGAAATGGGCAACACAGGAACTTTCCAAAAGTCCAGAATACAGCAATATAGTATTTGGACTACTCTAGGTCAGGAAAGATAGGAAACAAAGATAATTTTTTTGTTTGTTTTTTTTTTTTTTCTTTTTTGCAACAAACATCAGAAAAATGCAATAAATATGTAACACAGGCTAGTGCACCTGAGTGTGTAGCCTCAACAGGTAAATGCAACAAACAGGACAAACTTTAAATTACAAGCAGAAAAGCACGCTAAAGCTGGCTTTAAAGCAGGGGGTTAGAAAGAGATAGGAAATGGCCCAAAATGGCCAATAAGCTACAGGTCACTGGGCTGGAACCACTCCTCAAGGGACAGATAGGCTGCTCAGAGCTCCCCACTCTCACTGGTGAACAAAGAAGCTTCCTCCTATCCAAATAAGGATATGGGCAACACAGGAACTATGACACAGCCCAGAGATCAGCAATACCTGAAGACTGGACTATTCTAGTTCAGTAAAGGCGGGAAACAAGGATTTTTTTTTTTTTACAAAGTAGCAGAAATTAGGTACAGAAACACAGTAAATGCTTTAATTTGGCTAGCACACTTGAGTGTGTAGCCTACCAGTTAAACTAAGCAAAAACAAACTTTAAAAGTGCAAAAAACTCAGAAATACAGGCAGGAATGCAATAAAACAACTTTGCAGAGCTTATTTAGTTAAAGAAACAGAGAAGTCTATATATACAGAAAAGCAGCTAAAACACACAAACACTTCACAGGCAGTGCAAACTAGAGCACTTGAGTTGTAGCAATATTAAGGCAATGAGCTAATGACACTAGACTGGGAGGAGTGTCACAGATCAGATTTACAGTAGGGGCGTGTCACGGATCAGATTTACAGTAGGGACGTGTCACGGATCAGATTTACAGTAGGGGCGTGTCACGGATCAGATTTACAGTAGGGACGTGTCACGGATCAGATTTACAGTAGGGGCGTGTCACGGATCAGATTTACAGTAGGGGCGTGTCACAGATCAGATTTACAGTAGGGGCGTGTCACGGATCAGATTTACAGTAGGGGCGTGTCACGGATCAGATTTACAGTAGGGGCGGGCAACTGCAAAGCCACCAAGTATAAGAGCACGACACCAACTGGGAGGGAGGGTGAGGACAATAGCCTACAGACAGTAGCTCTAGAGAAAGCACAAACATATAAAGATTTGTCAAGATACAGAATGCTTTTAACTGCAGACAAATCAGTTACTTGTGCAGATTAGTTAATAGCAATAAAATACACTCGAAGACTAAAAAGCAGACAATAAAAGTGTTTTATATTAATTGTTAAAAACAATAATCTGTATAAACGAAAAAAAACAGGATACTTATATATCTCAGCTAACAGCTGCGGTGAACAACTCTTATCCACTCTGTGGATTATTTATCAATAATCTACACCTATCACTTAACCAATCCACTCTCATCCAGTATGCAGACGACTCCAGTATTATTTGCTCAGCAGATTCCATTCCCATTCTCCAAAACATAGCCCAAATAGCTTTCTCCACCCCTGAAAACTAATTAACTGAAAACAACTTGCTTCTCAACCTCAACAAAACCAAGCTTCTCGTGTCCCCCCCAAAAAAACACCCCTGTAAACAAAGACCAACTCATCTTACACTCATACAATAATATACCCATTGAAATAGTCTCCCAGACTAAACTACTAGTGGTGGTAGTAATAGACAAGCATCATAAATTCAACTTACATATTAATTACAGTATAAAAATGAAACACCAAAAACAGGGCCTTCTTTACAGGCACAAACATTTTGTTACCTCCACTAGAAAAGAAAATTCTCGACACTACCTGTCTTCTTCTGCCTGTTAAATATGGTACCCATCTACTCACTAACATTCTCTCCACTTTAAGATCCAAACTGGAAACCTATTATAGCAAAACTGCCTGGTGTACTGCCAACTCAACTTATTCTTCCCACCCCCACTGCCAAGCCCCATAATCTCTTAAATGGCTTGAACTGCCCCATCATCTTACCTACATACAACTTACCATTACTCACAAGGTACTCTGTCCATTACTCACAAGGTACTCTGTCCATTACTCATAAGGTACTCTGTCCATTACTCATAAGGTACTCTGTCCATTACTCATGAGGTACTCTGTCCATTACTCATAAGTTACTCTGTCCATTACTCACAAGGTACTCTGTCCATTACTCACAAGGTACTCTGTCCATTACTCATAAGGTACTCTGTCCATTACTCACAAGGTACTCTGTCCATTACTCATAAGGTACTCTGTCCATTACTCACAAGGTACTCTGTCCATTACTCACAAGGTACTCTGTCCATTACTCACAAGGTACTCTGTCCATTACTCACAAGGTACTCTATAAGCCCTCTTTATGCCCTGCACTTGCTTCGTTATTCTCACATTACATTCCAAAAAGATCTCTTAGATCAGATAACCAGCAACTCTTACAAGTTCATAAACCTTATCTACCAGCCAGACAACTACTCTGCTCTTACTCTGTAGCTAGAATCTGGAACTCTCTCCCACTACATATTAGGTCTACCCAAAACCTTGCACTCTTTAAAAATTCCTTACACAAACACTTCACCACTTGGATCTGTAACTGCCACAATTCGCCTACCCCTGATCACCAACCACCTTAACCTCTATAATCCCCACTCTCATGCCTACACATTTCTTGTCTCATTTTAAACTCTTTCTTGTGCAAACTACAGCCATGAAATCATCCTTCCTAAATATCTGTCATAGTCTGTTACTTATTCATTTCTTTATCTATGGAATCATAGAATCATATGATCATAGGAAGTTACTAGGCTATTGGCCCTGAAGCCCTTACAAGCCTAGCCAAAAATTTAGCCCATGTTCCAACAAGTCAGCACCCTATGCCACTGTTCAGCAGGAACACAGTTAGAATCCCAGGGATGTATTTTCTGTTTCCCATCCAGTTATCCAGGTTGTGCTTAAAAAGGGTTAATGAGGTGCTCTGCTTGATGTGGAGAGGGAGTCTATTCCACAAAAGGACGAGTCTCTGGGAACAAATCTGTCCCGCCAACAAGTTCTGTTGATGTCACAGACCAGGTTGATGCAGCGCATGCGGGTTACTTGAGTGGAACTTGACTTGCGGCAGCTGTCCCATCAGGGTAGGGTCTGAGATTGCTTTGTATGCCAGATAGAGGTCACCTCTGAGGAGTCTGTAGGAGACTGAATAGAGGGACAGAGCCTTTAGCCTATTTGTGTAGGGTAGATGTTTGAGGCCCTGGATTCTCCTGGTTAGGAACCTCTATGGTCTCTCCAGCTGCTGCATGTGCTTTGTGAGGTACATGCTGAAAGGGGCATTGTACTCAGTAATGGGTCTTATAAGGGAAGAATACAGGGATGCTATGACCACCTTGTCCCTGGATGAGATACCCTTACTTATGAGGTGGGCCATGTAGAAAGCTTTCTGTACAATGGAGGCAATATGGTGGTCAAAAGTCAGTTTGCTATCAAACTGGGTGCCCGTGTCCCTCACTACTGATTGTGTACGTAGGACGTTGTTATTAATGTGATAATATGTGGGGACATCACTCTCCGCAAAGGGGATTACGATGATGCATTTTGTGGCATTTGGTTTGAGGTCATGTTTCTGGCACCATTCATTTGTTTGGGTTAGACCCTCTTTGAGGATGTCCACATCACTAGGGGAACTGATGACAGCACCCAACTTGCAGTCATTTGCAAACTTCGTCATCCATATCCCACTGATTTTGGCCTGCATCTCAGAAAAGTATATTGCAAACAGCAGAGGCCCCAAGACTGATCCCTGGGGTACACCACTCATTACGAATGTACTGCTTGAGGTGGCGTCCCCTATTTTGACTAGGTGGGTTTTATCAGTGAGCCAGATTGCTACCCATCTGGTAACATATGGATTAATGCCTAGTTGAGAAAATGCATCTATTATACCTGAATGGGGAATAGTATCGAAGGCTTTGGCCAGGTCAAGGTAGGTGGTGTGCACCATCTTCCCCTCATCTATGGCCATGTTGACAAGCATGACCTCCCCTTGATGAAACCAAACTGTGTGGGATCAAGTGTCTGGAGGTTGCCAATGTCCTTGTTAATGAGGTCCATAATAATCTGCTCCATGGCCTTGCATATCAGGCTAGTTAGGCTAATGTATCTATAATTTCCTGGATCAGTGGACGCTCCACCTTTGTGCAAAGGGATGACAATGGCTGTCCTCCACTCGGCTGGGACAAAGTCGGTACTCAGGCTTTGACTGAATATGGTGCCTAAAGGTGCTTCAGGTTCCTGCCTGAATTAATGTAGAATGAAGCCTGGGTTGTTACCGGGTCCCATGGAGGCTGTATTTTTTGCCTTTGAGAGGGCATTGATGACTTGCTCCTTAGAGATAAAGGGAGGGGGGCAGGTACTGGGGATATTCTGTTTTACTGATGGAGGGATCAGAGGGGTGAAATTTTCACTGAACCTGTCTGCCAGCAGGTTGGCTATATATATAGTGTTTGTGTATGTGGTCCTTGACCACCAGTTCTGAGCATATCTTGGTGCTTTCCTTGAAATTGTGGACATATGTGAAGAAAGCCTTATGACTGCCTTTAGTAGATGTGGCCAGTTTGGACTCAATGTTTGCTTTGGAGGATTTCACTAGTGCTCTTATTTGCTTGTTCAGGCTAAGGAGAGATTGCTTCCAATTAGGTACCTGCTCCTTCTTGGCCCTGGACAGAAATTTTTTTCTTCTATTATAGAGTTTATTTATTGCAGATGTCCATCCGACAGGTTTACTCTTCCTTGAGGACGAGGATTTCATCCTGTCATGTATTCCTGATTCCATGCGGCTATATAAATGCTCATATAGTACTTTGGTTTAGGTTTGGACATATGTGCTAGTTCCTTGGGAGGGGGCTGTGAAGCTGTTTATACCTTCCCTCAAGAGGTTGTAATTAACTTTGGAGAAGGTTCTTTGTTTGACCCTAGCTGGGGGGGGGGGGGGTTCAGGGAGATGGTGAATTCAAAGGTGACCGCTTTGTGGTTGGATCGTACCAGGGATGATGACACTGTAGGGATGCTGCATTGGTTACTCATGTTGGTTATTACCGTGTCCAAAATATTTTCACCTCTTGTGGGGGTGTCGACCAGCTGGTCCAAGGCATTTGCACTGATGAAATCAAGGAATCTCTGGGTATTTGTGTTTTGGCATGAATATTTCTTACAGTCTATGGTTGGATAGTTAAAATCACCCAGGATCAGGGTAAAGGGTTGAATCTTGACAGATTTGAAGAGGTGGGCATCTTGAGTCAAAGTTGGAGGCCTATAGCTAGCTATGATTTGAATAGGGGTCTTGTCAGTTGTTAACTGCACCTGGAGTGTCTCCTGTGTGCCATACTGTTTAACCAGCCTGGAGGTGTGTATGTCTTTTATATATATTGCAACTGCACCTCCTTTGCTTTGCTGCCCATGGTTTGGGGTCTGAATGTATGATAGGATGAGTAACCTGGTATGGATGGGGTGCTCTCTGCAGCTTTGAACCAGGTTTCTGTGACTGCACAAATGTCAGCATCTTCCAGGGTTAAGAATGCTTGCAATAAGTGCAGTTTCATGTTTAGACTCCTAGTGTTTAGCAGCATGACCTTTAATTTACATTTTGATGAAATTTTCATGTTGGTAGCTTTGACCTCATGGCATTGCCTAAAAAATGCACTATGGGGGAGGCAAGAGCCTTTGCCAGGAGCCTGAAGCCCAAGGGAGACAGATGCAGGCCATCTCTGACAAAGCATTGTGGTTTGTCAGTCATGTCATCCCAGGCTGTCAGGTACTGGATCCCCTTGGAATGACACCAGAAACTAAGCCAATTGTTAAAGTCAATCATTTTCTGGTTGTATTGAGGCATCAGTCTGGGTGATGGTAGGATGCTGCTTAAGGCTAGGGACACACCTGCCTGGGACACATTCAGTGAGCTCAGTCATGTCTGTCTTCATATAGTCCAGGGAGGTATGTCTCAAGTCATTCACACCAACATGGACTATGACAGAGTCATAACAGTACCTGTTGAGAGACTTGAGTGCATGGGTGATATGGTGGATTCTGGCACCCGACAAACAACTAACCTGATTTTCTCCTTATCCAGCCTGGTGAGGGGCACATGTGTGTGTCTCACAATGGAGTCTCCTATGACTAATATGTTGGGTTTATGTTTAGGCCTTAGTGGCCGTGAGACACAGGTGTGTGGACTGTATGTGGTGGGTGGTGTGGTGGGCAGTGGAGTTCGCGTGTGGTTTTGCCTCGGGCGTCTCTCTTGTTTGGGTATGTTTTTGTTGAGGACCTCCACATATGTGGGTGGTGTTTGAGGTGTAGTGTTCATGTTGCCAACCTTCTCAGTGCCAGATATACTGGTTTGTGGGGGAGAGAACAATGACACTAGGGGCTTGATATATTTGCATCTCTCACAAATTTTGTTCCTAGGTGATAGTAGTAGAGGGTTGTCCGTGTACATGAGGCAGTAGCTATACTGTCTCAAGATGCCCATATCAACCAGACTGGCAGGAGAAAATGTAGGAAATTGTCCATCCATATTAGTCACAATCTGATGTCAAGAGGCCAGAGAGAGCTAAGAGGGTAAAGAGAAACTGCACCGTGTTAATTTGCTCTAGACTGTTAACTAATCTGCTTATTATTTCTGATTTCTCACTCAAGAAGTGAAAACTCTGTAAATAATTGTTCTACACTGTTATATATATAATTGTCTAAAGTTTATAGGATGTATTAAGAAGACAAGTTTTTGTTAACAGTTGTTCTGCAGTAATTGAATACTGCCATAGTTTATGTTTGTGGAAATTTTCTCCCTGAGTCTCCACTGACAATGGGCCTTTTTAGCCCTAAATATCAATAAATAAATATATGTGTGATATAGAATTACTATTCATATTCACAACAGTGAAATCCTGGAAACATCGAGTCCCACCTCTGGGAAAGTAACCACTTAACCACCACTGCTAACCTTTACCCTTTTCTCCACTGTAGTGCGATCTTGGAGTTGGAATATTTAATTAGGGGGCGTGGGGGACAAAGGCCCCCACAATGTTGGATTTAATGTGTGTAAGTTGTTTTAGGAAGTTCTGGCTAAGTGGTTGCTTTCCTGGTTGGGAGGGTGGCCTAATGGTTAAGGTGTTTTTCTTACAAACACAAGGTGCAGGGTTTGAATCTCACAGGGGATAACTGGCTAGGCTTAAAATGGCTAGCAAGGGTAGTTAGCCTAGTACTAACCTATGGATGCTTAACTCGATGTTCTAGGATTTCGCTGTTGTGAATTTGCTGTTTTTCTCTCTGATATTGTAACTTTCCACAATTTAATAGTCTGTTTCTCATTTTGTTATATTGTACTGTAATTTCTGTAAATTCTTGTAAAATAATGTGTAATCATAATGTGTTTGTGGAACTTTTCTCCCTGAGCCTCCGCTGAAAATGGGCTCCTGTCCCAGCTGGAGTTGGACTTTCCTGGTCAAGAAATGTCAATAAATAAATATGTATATATATATATATATATATATATATATATATATATATATATATATATATATATATATATATATATATATATATATATATATATGATATATATCTATATATCTATATATATATATATATATATATATATATATATAAATATGTATATATATATATATATATATATATATATATATATATATATATATATATATATATATGGGTCACTATTGTATTATCGAAAACACAATCCTTTGAATTGTCTTTCTGATAATACACTTTAACGAATGTGCATATTGTCGAAAGTGCACACACTCGACTGCACTTTCGCTAAATAAATAAACATAAAAAAAAAAAAACAAACAAAAAAATGTAAAAAAAAAAAAGAAATAACATAAACAGTGTTATGCAGGGGGGGCAAGACCCCTGCACCCCCCCATGTGGGGGGCTGTGCCCCCCACACACCCCTACTTTATTATTCTCACTCCGAGATCACACTATAGTGGAGAAAATGGAATATTCCCTTATCCCCACTATACCACGATGTCAGCGATAGCTTTGTTAGTTGTAACTAATGGTGCATGCAAACTGCATGCTTTTTCCTTAATTCCCCACTCCCCATTTAGCAAAAGTGCATTTTTGATAGAATGCACTTTCGCTAAATTCTGTCTGCTGAAACACAGTTTCAATAAACCGTGTTTCGACATTCTAACAGTCATCATCTTCTTTTGGCTGTTCCCATTAGGGGTCGCCACAGCGGATCACCTGTTTCCATTTCTTCCTGTCCTCTGCATCTTGCTCTGTCACACCAACCACCTGCATGTCCTCTCTCACCACATCCATAAAACTTATCTTAGGCCTTCCTCTTTTCCTGTTACCTGGTAGCTTCATCCTTAGCATCTTTTTCCGAATATACTCAGCATCCCTCCTCAGCACATGTCCAAACCAACGTAATCTTGCCTCTCTGGCTTTGTCTCCAAACCTTCCAACCTGGGCTGACCCTCTAATATACTTATTCCTAATCCTGTCCACCCTCATCACACCCAGTGCAAATCTTAACATCTTTAACTCTGCCACATCCAGCTCAAATTCCTGCCTTTTTGTCAATGCCACTGTCTCCAACCCATATAACATAGCTGGTCTCACTACCCTCTTGTAGACCTTCCCTTTCACTCTTACAGGTACTGTCACAAATCACTCCTGACACTCTTTTCCACCCACTCCATCCTGCCTGTACTCTCTTCTTCACCTCTCTTCCACACTCACCATTACTCTGAACTATTGACCCCAAGTATTTAAACTCATCCACCTTCGCCACCTCTACTCCTTGCATCCTCACCATTCCTCTATCCTCCCTCTCATTCACACGTATTTAAACTCATCCACCTTCATCACCTCTACTCCTTGCATCCTAACCATTCCTCTATCCTCCCTCTCATTCACACGCAAATATTCTGCATTAGTCCTGCTGACCTTCATTCCTGTTCTCTCTGGAGCATATCTCCATCTCTCCAGGGTCTCCTCCACCTGTTCCCTACTCTCACTACAGATCACAATGTCATCTGCAAACATCATAGTCCACGGGGACTCCTGTCTGATCTTGTCTGTCAACCTGTCCATCACCATTGCAAATAAGAAAGGGCTCAGAGCTGATACTTGATGTAACCCCACCTCCACCTTAAACACATCCGTCACTCCCACCGCAGACCTCACCACTGTCACACTACCCTCGTACATATCCTGTACCACTCTTACATATTTCTCTGACACTCCTGACGTCCTCATACAATATCACAACTCCTCTCTAGGCACCCTGTTATATGCTTTCTCTAAGTCTATAAAAACACAATGCAACTCCTTCTGACATTCTCTGTACTTCTCCATCAACACTCTCAGAGCAAACATTGCATCTGTAGTGCTCTTTCCTGGCATGAAACCATACTGCTGATCACTAATCATCATGTCCCTTCTTAACCTAGCTTCCACTACTGTTTCCCATAACTTCATGTTGCGACTGATCAATTTAATCCCTCTGTAGTTACTACAGCTCTGCACATCACTCTTATTTTTAAAAATTGGTACCAAAACACTTTTTCTTCATTCCTCAGGCATCCTCTCACTTTCTAAGATTTCATTAAACAATCTAGTTAAAAACTTCACTGCCATTTCACCTAAATGCCTCCATGCTTCCACAGGTATGTCATCTGGGCCAACATTCTTTCCATTCTTCATCATCTTCATAGCTATCCTTACTTCCTCCTTGCTAATCCACTGCACTTCATGATTCACTATCCCCACATCATCTAACCTTCACTCCCTCTCATTCTCTTCATTCATTAGCCCCTCAAAGTACTCTTTCCATCTCCTCAACACACTCTCCTCACTTGTGAGTATGTTTCCCTCATTATCCTTTATCACCTTTACCTGCTGCACATCTTTCCTAGCTTGGTCCCTCTGTCTAGCCAATTGGTACAGGTCCTTTTCTCCCTCCTTAGTGTCCAACCTTTCATACAACTCTTCATATGCCTTATCTTTTGCCTTCGCCACCTCTCTCTTCACCATGCACCTCATCTCCTTATACTCCTGTCTACTTTCTTCATCTCTCTGACAATCCCACTTCTTCTTTGCCAACCTCTTTGTCTGTATACTCTCCTGTACGTCCTCATTCCACCACCATGTCTCCTTGTCATCCTTCCTCTGCCCAGATGTCACACCAAGCACATTTCTAGCCGTCTCCCTTACTAGCTCTGCTGTAGTTACCCAGCTATTTGGTAACTCTTCACTGCCACCCAGTGCTTGTCTTAACTCATCCCTGAACTCCACCTCACAATTACCCTTTTTCAGTTTCCACCATTTGATCCTTGGTGCTGACCTCACACTCCTCCTCCTCTTCTTGATCACCAACGTTATCCTACAAGCCACCATCCTATGCTTCCTAGCTACACTTTCTCCAGTCACCACTTTACAGTCTACAATCACCTTCAAACTGTCCCTCCTACATAAGATATAATCCACCTGTGTGCATCTTCCACAACTCTTGTATGTCACCCTATGCTCCTTCCTCTTCTTAAAATACATATTCACCACAGCCATGTCCATCCTTTTCACAAAATCCACTACCATCTGACCTTCTGCATTCCTTTGTTTATCACCATACCTACCCATCACTTCCTCATCCCCTCTGTTCCCTTCACCAACATGCCCATTGAAATCTGCTCCAATCACCACTCTCTCACCCTTGGGTACAGTCATCACCACTTCATCCAATTCACTCCAGAATTTTTCTTTCTCATCCATCGCACACCCAATTTGTGGAGCATATGCACTAACAACATTCATCATTACACCATCAATTTCCAGCTTCATAAACATCACTCTATCCGACACTCTCTTCACCTCCAAAACACTCTTATTATACTGTTCCTTCAGAATAACTCCTACTCCATTTCTCCTCCCATCCACACCATGATAAAACGATTTGAACCCACCTCCGATACACCTAGCCTTACTCCCCTTCCATCTGGTCTCTTGCACACGCAATATACCAACCTTCCTTCTGTCCATCATATCAGCTAGCTCTCTCCCTATACCAGTCATACTGCCAACATTCAAACTTCCGACCCTCACTACCACAGTCCTAGCCTTTATCCTCTCTTCCTGCCTTCGGCCATGCCTTCCGCCTCTTCTCCTCCTTCGGCCAACAGTAACCCAATTTCTGCCAGCACCCTGTTGGCTAACAGTACCTGTGGCAGTCATTGTTAACCTGGGCCTCGACCGATCTGGTATGGAAATATTTACTGGTGTCTGCATGAAATGATTTGGTGAAGTTTTATGTTGGATGCCATTCCTGACGCAATCCTCCCCATTAACCGGGCTTGGGACCGGCACAAAGAAATGCACTGGCTTGTGCATCCCCAGTGGCTGGGTTGTTTCGACATTCTAACAGTGGCCCATATATATATATATATATATATATATATATATATATATATATATATACACACAGACATACAGCAGATATAAGAAGTTTACACACCCCTGTTAAAATGCCAGTTTTTTGTGATATAAAAAAATTAGACCACAATAAATAATTTCAAAACTTGTCCTACCTTTAATGTGACCTAAACCTGTA
>NC_056740.1:448505972-448578472 GCF_019279795.1 Protopterus annectens
TATATCCCATGACTGACACTGCATATCTCACCATGGATGAGCAGTCTATGTACATCAGTATACACCATGCCTGACACCTCATATCTCACCATGGACACTGCATATTTCACCATGGATGAGCAGTCTATGTACATCAATATACCCCATGACTGACACTGCATATCTCACCATGGATGAGATGTGCATCACATCAATATATCCCATGACTGACACTGCATATCTCACCATGGATGAGCAGTCTATGTACATCAGTATATCCCATGACTGACACTGCATATCTCACCATGGATGAGCAGTCTATGTACATCAATATACCCCATGACTGACACTGCATATCTCACCATGGACACTGCATATCTCACCATGGATGAGCAGTCTATGTACATCAGCATACCCCATGACTGACACTACATATCTCACCATGGATGAGCAGTCTATGTACATCAATATACCCCATGACTGACACTGCATATCTCACCATGGACACTGCATATCTCACCATGGATGAGCAGTCTATGTACATCAGCATACCCCATGACTGACACTACATATCTCACCATGGATGAGCAGTCTATGTACATCAGTATACACCATGACTGACACTGCATATCTCACCATGGATGAGCAGTCTATGTACATCAGTATACACCATGACTGACACTGCATATCTCACCATGGATGAGCAGTCTATGTACATCAGCATACCCCATGACTGACACTGCATATCTCACCATGGATAAGCAGTCTATGTGCATCAGTATATCCCATGATTGACACTGCATATCTCACCATGGATGAGCAGTCTATGTACATCAGTATACACCATGACTGACACTGCATATCTCACCATGGACACTGCATATCTCACCATGGATGAGCAGTCTATGTACATCAATATACCCCATGACTGACACTGCATATCTCACCATGGACACTGCATATCTCACCATGGATGAGCAGTCTATGTACATCAGTATATCCCATGACTGACTGCATATCTCACCACGGATGAGCAGTCTATGTACATCAGTATATCCCATGTCAGTAGTATTGTAGCTCTTTCTTTTTGGCTATGAAAAGTTAACATATATAATAAGTCTACGAACTGTTTTATGTTGACACTGGTTTTGTATATGAATGCATTTTGTTTTACTAATTTCTGTTATTTTCAGTTAAATGGAACTGCTATAGGAACTATTTTTCCCCCATTTATGCAGACTTATTTATGGGGTACCTGAAGCAGTCTGCAATAATTAAGGTACCTGAAACAGCACACCATGCCAACCTTCTTTTGTGGAAATGGTGCTTGGCAGATGTGCGTTGTGGGAAGGGAATGGGCCAGGTTTGTTAGAATTTGGGTCATATTTTAACGCTAATAAATGTGGTGCCATATTTACTGCAGCACATAGTTTAAGTGACATCAGTGTTTTATGTGTCAATGTGACCAGGCCTGTGGATGGTTATTACAAAACTGTTTAGGAAGCCGTTTACTAGGAATTCTGTGTTATTGTCTGCAAGTTTCCATCCACACCATATAATTAATAATATTCCCAGGTCCCAATATATTTGTGCAACATATTTGTTTTACTGGGGATGGGTACAGGCTGGAAATGGCAAACTGGGGTATTAGATTTTAGAAGCAGGGATATAATAAAGCTGTTTTGGAAATGGTCACTTCTGAGGTTCAGTATATGTCTAGAAATGAGTTACTGAGAGAGAGAGAGAGAGAGAGAGAGAGAGAGAGAGAGACAGCGGCTTATCAGAAAGCAGGGATGCTAATCAATGTATTACACAGTGTTTATTCTGTTATTTTATCCTTAATAAAAATATTGTGGAAAAAAAGAAAGCGGGGATACATTACAATAGTTACATCTTATGGCAGTAAGTTTTTTAAGGTGTGAAGTATTATTCAAAGATTTTGTATAGTTTAAAGAAAGATTCTTTTCTAAGATGATGTATTTCAGATCAGTGTCAGCTCACTTTTTGTACAGGCAAACCATAGTGCAGTCTTTGAATTGGTATGAATGGCCTTTTCATATTAGTCATAAACATGTGTAAGGAATAACACTGAAAGGCTCTCTTCCATGTGGTCGATGTTCTCATTGTCTTAGAATTTGTAAACCTAATTACTTTACATCAGTAAATACTGGAGCAATGTTTGAGAATAGGCATTTGATAACTTGTGTTACTAATTGGACAGTTTATATGGTGGTATATTCATGCAGCGCTTTTTATGTCAGCCAAATTTTGAGGCCTTTTAAACACAGGATTTTGCTTCATGTTGGTGATATTAATTGTAAGAGGGATTATAGTCCATTGGTGTAACATTTACTAAAACAACCTGAAGCTGTTTTTCTTTTATTAGTGTTGACAAACTTATTTCTGACAAACAATTTAGTGGTAGCTGGCATAAGTGTTTGGGCAGAAAAGAAAACATTCTGGATTTTGACTCTGGGATCCTTTGTAGTCCTTGGCTCAGTAAAATATTTTGATTCCTATATATTAATTTTTTATTTTAGATGTAATGAAATATTTGCTAGTGCTGATTTTGGATGTTACCTTGTATGCTATGTTATAGGTGCAAATATTTATAATGGGTATTGGAAGTATTATGTGTGCTTTTCTGCAGTACATTTAATATACTGTAATTTTTATATTTGACCACAAGGTGGCAGGCTTGATACATGGATTACATTATAACACAGCGTTCATATGAAGTTTTACATGGAGAATCATTTTATTTCCACTGTGTTGATGTTTGATTTTTGATGTAATTCATTACATATTTGTTAATGTAACATTTTGGGGTGTTACCATATGTGCACTGTTTACTGATTATTTATTATTAGATTACGATCAGTATCTGGTAGTTGGCACATAAGATTAAAGGGTTGTTAAAAGAAAACTCTACCTTAGAACCAAAAAACATACTTTTTGCTATTTTAACAAATTAAAATCAATCTCATTGCTTCTAAAAGAATCTTAATATATTTTCTGCAAAATGTCTGTCCCAACGTGATCTTGTTTTTCTTCAAGCCTTTCTCTTTTCCATAATCCATTTCATGTCAGCTTTATATGACTTGTGTTAGACTTCAGGAAGTAATGATGTATTCCCATCCCATTAACATATAATGCGATTAGTGTCAGTCACTGTCATCTTATATACCGTACCGTAACAGGTACAAGCAAGCAAACTCTAACGATAATGCTACTCTATGCTAGAAGTCTAAACCTCAAAATGCACTCACTCGAGGCACTCCTTAAAATGGAGAACATTGACATCTGTGCAGTGACAGAGACCTGGTTCAAAGCTCCAGAGAGCACCCCTGCATTACCAGGCTATAATTCATACCACACCTTTTGGCCACCTAACCCAGAACAAAGCACTAAAGGTGGAGGCGTGTCCATATTCATTAAGGATACCCACACCTCCAGGCTAGTTGCACAGCATAATGCATCCGAGATTATCCAAGTGCAACTAACTCTGGGCAAGACTGCAATCCAAATTGTAGCTTGCTACAGACCCCCCACCATGCCCCAGGATTCACACTCCTCATTTCTTGATACACTGGAAAGTATTAGGGTACAACCAAACACCCTAATAATGGGCGATTTCAACTACCACACCATTAACTGGGAAAACTACTCATGTACCAACTCTTTTGCTCAACGTTTTCTAGAATTCATAAATTCCAATGCCTTGGATCAACTTATTCACACCCCCACCAGGGCAGCAATATCCTAGACCTGGTCATTACCAACATGGGAAACCAGTGTTCCACACCAGAGGTCAATTCCTCGTTGGTCAGATCCGACCACAAGCTAATCAGCCTAGACATCCACATCCCACCCCCAATTAGGGAAACCAACGTAACAAACTTCTCCAAAGCCAACTTCACACTTCTTAAGACAGAAGTGGCAAACGTCGTGACACCCATGCAGATGTACAATAGAGGTATGACTGCCGAATCCTACACAAATGCACTTTATAAGCACTTGCACGACTGCATGGATCAGGCTATCCCTAATAGAACCAAGATGTTATACTCCAAAAAAGGAAGCCAATCTGGTGGTCCGCTGCCATAAACAAACTCTACAACAGGAGAAAGAAACTGTTGCAAAAGAGAGTAAAATCCCATGACCGCAAGAACTCCCTGGTCAACCTCAATAAGAAGCTGAGACCCCTCATAAAATCCTCCAAAGCTAGTTACAAAAACAAAATTGCCACTGACTCTAAAGACAACCACAAAGCATTCTATAGCTATGTCAAGAATCTCAATGGGAACACTCAGATCTGCTCTGAGTTACAGCACAATGGCGCTAAATATACAGAACCAACCGATATTGCCAACATCCTAGCAGATAGGTTCAGTACTAACTTTACCCCCCTCTCACCCCCTAGAGGGCCCATCTCTATACCGGAAGAATGCAAAGTTCCTATATTCACGGCTGCACAGGTAAAAAACACATTCTCCAAAGCCAAGAACATAGCATCCATGGGACTTGACAATATCCCAAGCTGCGTTCTACATGAACTACAGAACGAACTGGCACCCTACCTAAGTACCATTTTCAATCATAGCCTCACCTCAGGCTTTGTACCCACTGAATGGCGCACCACAGCGGTTATCCTACTCCACAAAAGTGGAGCCAAGACGGAGCCCGGGAACTACTGCCCCATTAGCCTGACGAGCGTGGTCTGCAAGGCCATGGAATGTATCATCATGGAACTCATAAACAAAGACATTGGTAATCTCCAAACTCTGGACCCTACCCAGTTTGGATTTGTAAAAGGCAGATAATGTCTCCTAAACCTGATTGAGTTCTTTGAAGCAGTCACCAAAACCATAGATGAGGGTAAAATGGTTCACACAGCTTATCTAGATCTCGCCAAGGCTTTTGACACCATCCCCCACTCTGGAATTATAGATAAGCTCACTAAACTAGGTATAAATCCCTATTTCACAAGATGGGTTGCCAACCAGCTCACGGACAGAACCCACACTGTGAAAGTAGCGGATTCCAAATCCGACTTCAGACCAGTGACAAGTGGGGTACCACAGGGTTCAGTCCTGGGTCCTCTCCTGTTTGGTATCTACTTCTCTGAAGTGCAGGCTAACACAGAAAGTCTTTGGCTAACAAAGTTTGCAGATGACTGCAAACTAGGAGCCATAATCGAAACTCCTAACGATGTGGACAAACTACAAAAGGGCCTCACTGAGACAGATACCTGGTGTCAAAGCCATGGCCTGAAGCTCAATGCCAAAAAGTGTATTGTCATCCCCTTTGGTAAAAACTCTGTACCCATGAACTACCACATAGCTGGTAGTCTACTTAATGCCGAAAATGTGATAAGAGACCTTGGGACCCAGGTGGACAGTAGTCTCTCCTTTGATAATCACATCGCCACAATAGTCAGGAAATCCTTCTACATGGCACACCTCTTCACAAAAGGATTCTCATCCAGAAAAAAAGAGGTCATTGTTCCCCTCTACTCATCACTCATTAGACCCATTACAGAGTACAATGCCTCTTTTAGTATGTACCTCACAAGACATCTACAACAACTGGAAAGACCACAGAAATGCCTCACAAAGAGGATTACTGGCCTCAAACAGATGCCCTATGCAGACTGTCTCAACAAACTACAGCTTTACTCCATCGCATATCGCCTACTCAGGGGTGATCTCTGCCTAACATACGAAGCTATGTCAAACCCAGAGCTGTTGGACATGCTCCACTTAAAGAAATCCCAATCCCTTCGAGCTACATGCTCTAGGGACCTAAACCTTGTCACCACAATAAACAGAACATGCTGGAGGGATAGATTCCTGTCCCAGAGACTTCCCATACTCTGGAACAGACTACCTGTCTATGTCAAACAGAGCTCCTCATTAGCACTCTTCAAGAAAAATCTTGATGATTGGATGGGAAATGGGAAATTCACCCCAGGGATCACTTCTGTGGCTCTGCTCAACAGGGGCACAGGAAAATAATTTTCTTGGGTGGCGAAAGCCAGGGTACATTTTTTGGCTAGGCTTATACAGGCCCTAGGGCCAATAGCCTAGTACCTACCAATGAACCTATGAACCTAAGAGGACTGCTTCTTTATTTCTTGAGTGGCCCTCATTTATGTGTGTTTCAGGGCTTGTTTTATAGTACACTAAGGAATTATAAAGCTGCAACCAAAACAGTTGTTAAATTGCAGGCCTTTGTTCAAAGTATCTTTTTGTAATCCAAGATGAACTAGCAGTCCCCTCCCCCAACACTTGATAAATGTGTTGTTACTTTAGAAGAATTATAAGAAAAATATTTTCTGACTTTTCTCTAAATGTCACACACATCCTTGATACTACATTTAAGTCATCTTAAAATGTAAAGTAGTATAAACAACAAATATTTAAAGTTTAAAGCTTTCACCTCACAGCAAGATGTTCAGTTCTTGGCTGGAGTGCCTTCTGTGCAGAGTCTGCATGTCCTCCCTGCATTCATATGGGTTTCCTGTAGGTGCTCCGGTTTCCATTCCAAAGATATGCAGTAGGTGGACTGGACACTCTAGATTGGCCACAGGTGTGAGTGTACATGTGAGAGTGTGTTGTGGAATAACTACTGTGGCAAGGCTAGCCACCTGGTGGTGTAAACCTTGGCTCTAGATGATCGCCACTGTTGAAATAACATCTCCACCTCATGTGCAAAACATGGGATAAAAGGGTTATTGATGAATGGATGGATTTCAGTACTGTGATACTGCATCTGTAAATTTGTCAAAAGGGTGACAACTGCCTTAGAACCACCATATTATAGGGAGAAAAGCAACCTGAGAGTTGATTTAACCTGTAGGAGAAGGTAGAGTTTTCCTTTATTGGTCCAGTGGTCTAGGGTTTGATTTGCTGTCACTTAACCAGACACCACTCCTATGACACAGTCTGTAAAAGGTCCAGGGAGATCAGTGCTCTGCCCCAGTAAACAAATGCAAATAAGTAAATAAACAAATCATATCCGTTTGCATTTTTCCAGTTTATTTAATATACTTCAATATCAGTGTGTGTGACCACAAGGTAGTGCACCTGATACTTGGATTAGACCAAAACCCAGTGTTTACTGGAAAAAATTTTTTATAGAGGCAGTTTTATTGCCATTATGATTATATTTTTTATGATTGATATGGGGTTTACTTTTTACAAAATCAGTAGAAAAGAAGAAGGTGTATGCCTTTAAACTTGGGGAGACATAAATCAAAACAATTAGACAATGTAGATGCAGTATCACAGCTCATATTCACAGTGTGTGGCTTAATCATTCTGATATTACTTTACTGAAGTAATTGCGCATGTTTTAAACATTGTCCTATATGGATAGAGACACACTACAGGAACTTTGCAACCTCTGTCGTCCTCAACTGAGAGCCAGGACAAACTGAGGGGAGCCCATCCCAGTGGAGACAAAGGTATGTGTAGCACTTAGAATTTCTGCTACAGGTACCTTTAGACACTAACAGGGGACATGCTGGTGGGTGTTACAGGCATCAGCATTCAGAATCCCCCATCAGTTCTTGAATGCTATGCTTCAACATGCTAGTGACCACTTATATTTTCCCTGTACTCCTGAGGAGAGGGCCCGAAATATGCAGGAGATCTACTCTGTAGCACACTACTCTGAAGTACTGGGTGCCATAGATTGTACACATATAGAAATCAAGGCACCACCTGGGAAACAGGGAAGGGTCTACATAAATAGAAAGGGTGTCAACTCTGTTAACTGCCAAGTTGTATGTAATGCTAAGGGAATCATCTTGAATGTATGTGCTGGCAACCCAGGTAGTTACCCACAGCATCATTTACTGGGGGGGTTCAGGTTATGGATTGGAACAGTGGCTGATGACACCCATCAGAAATGCACGCACACCCGATGAAGAATGCCATAATGAGGCACACGCTCAAACAGAAATATCACAGAGCATGTGTTTGAGATGCTGAGGTCATGGTTCCAGTGCCTAGATACATCTGGGAGAGCCCTGCAGTACAGTCCACGTACATGTACTGAAATATTTACCGTATATGCCATGTTACACAACATCATCTTGAGAAATCAGCTTCAGCAGGATCAACAAGGGGAAGGGGCACACATCCCACCACCAATGGCAAGGTCACCACATCTCATGCAGGTGAGGACTTAGAGGGGGATCCAACAGCTGCTGTGGGTGTAGACAGATGTAGGTGTGCTCAATATGCCCTTGCATTGGCTAAGAGATAACGCATAGCACACTCACTCACCACCCAAGGGCCTAAAACCTTCCTCCTATGCATATACATATAGTAACATTGATGCCAGACAATGCTCATAGCCTTTACTTACCCAGGGAATGGCTGCATACTGCTAGCATCAGACACAGTCAGCCCTGAACTAAAACTGTTGCAACTGCTGCATTTACTAGGTAAGACCTGAACCTGGAGTGTATTGTGTAATAATATGAATGAGTGGCATGTCCTTGTATTTCATTACTTGGTACTGCAATCAAGTGAAAGGTGGGAGATTTGTACAGAAATTACCCTAACATGTGACAGCAGAGACTTATATGACTTATATGTGCCCATTATTAAGTAGTAGGCCTCAGTCATCAATGATTCATAGGTTCATAGCTTCCTGACCCAGACCAGAGACTCCCCATGCTCTGGAATAGACTGGCCATACATGTCAAGCAGAGCGCCTCTTTGGCCCTCTTCAAAAGGAACCTTGATGATTGGCTGGGAGATAGGAAATTCACCCTGGGGAATCACGTCAGTCGCCCTGCTAGACAGGGGTCCAGGGAAGCAAATATTGTGGAAGAAATAGCCAGGGAAATGTTATGACTAGGCTTGTATAGGCCCTAGGGCTGATAGCCTAGTACCAACCTATGAACCTATGAACAATACTGATGCAAAAAAAATGTTTGATAATATTAACTGTAGCTGTCTAACTTTCTAAGACCAATATAAGTCAGACGTACGATTACCAATTCAACATCACAAATGCAGATATACTAAGCACTACGTTGACTATGCACCCTGAGCATCAGACACAAATTTTAGGTATTCCTGAATTCAAAATATAGAAAACAAGAATATTGCACAGTTATCATCACTTGCACAGGGTGCTGTGTGGGAGGGTAGGAAGCCTAGGTTGACACAAAAGGTCAGTGAGGTGTGTGAGTAAGAAAGAGAAGCAGGCAAACATTCAGATAAAGTAACAAATGGCCAGTGAGACCAAATGAGTTTTAAGCTTCACAGATGAACGACATAGCTGTTGTGTGTGTGTCTGTATGGGTCCTCCAGATG
Organism: Protopterus annectens; assembly: GCF_019279795.1. Taxonomy (NCBI): domain Eukaryota; kingdom Metazoa; phylum Chordata; order Ceratodontiformes; family Protopteridae; genus Protopterus; species Protopterus annectens. The sequence continues at coordinate 448,515,287 of NC_056740.1, forward strand.
AAATTGGTGTGTGAGTGTCTGCATGAACACAGCCAAGCTCTGTGCTAGCTCTACATCTTGTTATGTTGGGCAGGTGTGAACCATGCATAGTAGAGATGGCAGTTCATCTTTGTCATCCCTGACCACGAGAACTGGTTCTGCCAGGAGTTGCACTGACACATCCACGCCCACGGTCAGATTTGCTGCTGCTACATGAATGTGACTGACATCTGGTAGATGAGCTCCCATCATGAGGATGCCTGGCACCACAACCCCTTGGCCCGTGACATCTGGGTGTGGACAGCTCAACCACTGATGGCGCAGTGGAAATACTGACATTATGGGAGTGTGATCAAGCATAGCCATGGTGGCTAACAGCAGATGATGTGGCTGACATACGCTCATGAGGATGCCGTCCCCCTCCCTGCAGACGTTCCATCACAGACAATGCTTGTTCCAACGTATCATTCATCTGATCCATTGAATGGACAACACTGTGGAGGCAGTAACACATGTCAGCCTGTGCCACATTTACAACCCTAAGTATTTCTCTGGAACACCTATGGGAACATGCCTGCACCTCCATAATGCACCTAAACACACTTCCCTGATTGATTGTCTCAACCTCCAATATCTGAGGGCTTACAGGAATGGGTAGCCATAGGCCTACTGGCTGTGTCCAATGGAATTACAGGGGATGGCTGTATGTCAACCTCAGTGTCAAAGTCAATCTCTGCACCCCCCGACTCTGCCTATGTTTGGGTACCATCATCATCAGTCTGCTGATACTCTGACATTAGGTACTAAGAGTCCTACGCTTCCACTTTCAGGATCACCTGCAATAATAAGCAACAAACACAGTAACAGTTAATACCTACATTACATTATTTATTTATTTATTTATTTATTTATTTACTGGGAAAGTCCAACTGGGCCAGAAACCCATTTTCAGCTGAGGCTCGGGGAGAAAAGCTTCAAAGAAATATAAGCAAAATGCAATAATTAGATAGTACAATAGTATACATACAGTAAGATGCAGAATACATATCTTCTAGTTATTCTATACAAAATAGTATTCCATACAGTTTTCTAGTAGATACAGGTTCAAAAAGAAAAGCACATGAGCATTTCAGTGAAGATCACTGTGAGAAAAATAAAATTAGTAGTGTGTACATATTAAACAATAGTTATGACCAAATGAGATTTCATATCTATATATATATATATATATATATATATATATATATATATATATATATATATATATATATATATATATATATATATATATATATATTTTTTTTTTTTTTTTGAGGGAGCGATGCCAGTTCTTGGATAGATGTTCAAACAGTAGTTTGAAACTGGTAGATTCAGGTGTGTTTTGGAGGGGGTGGGGTAGAGAGTTCCATAATTTGGCTATTTGATTTGAGAACAGTGCTTTACTGTGAGTGTTGTTAGCTTTGTTTACTGTGAGAATGTTTCTATCTGCAGATCTTAGACTTCGTGGGCATGAGTAGGGAGCAGCAAGTTCTTTGAGGGATGGGTAACTGTCAGGATGGAAGATGATATTTGTCAAATAAATTATTAAAAATCAGACTGTAAAATCATTAGGCTTTTTAAAATGACAGTCAACAACACAGGAGGTTTAGATGCAAAAGTTTACTAGTGTACACCAGGAGGCAAAAGACCATACAATACAAGTATAGAATTTTGTCTAACATAAGGTGGGAAATACTGGATGTTTGGCATCTACATCACTTTTACTAACAGTATCCTATTCATTTTATAATGCTGATGTAATGCATTTAAAAATTTATCCATCTGGTCAGTTATAATGTCTTCCTGTAAGTCTACTTCTCTTATCAGTACAATACAATAGCAGATTCAGTTTTAATTCATTCTATTACACAGCTGCGTTCTAATCTTGCAAGGCTGAATTCTGAAACTACAGGAAGGAAAAGATTTTTTCTGTTATATGATTAATAGAATAAAATACATTATTAACTACTTTGCTTTTAAACTAGCATTTCACATATATTTAAATACATATTTTATTCTATTCTGAAGTATGCATAGTGTCATTTCATCTATTTTCAGCTAGGTGAGTCATCTAATCTATACTTCAGAAAAAGCATCATCTGAAATCAATCTTTCAATTTCAATATCTTGGTAAAAAGTTGCAGTAACAGATATATCAACAAAATCTTTGATTAATCTTTTCATGCAGGGAATTCCACAGCAAACACATGCTCTAGGAGTATACCCACACAAATAGCAACTAGAACCTAGTATACCCACACAAATAGCAACTAGAACGTTCATTAGGTTGGAACCCCACCCCCCAAACAGATTCTGGAAAAAGTCCGTCAGTGGGTTTGAGCCTGGTTTAGTCATGGCTGATACTTGCTGAATTACCTCTAGGTGATTATTTATCTCGTGGCGATTGTCAGGGATAAAAGCACAGCATTCTTCTACCACCTCTTGCGGTGAAGTAAAGAGCCATTCGATTTTGTAGCACAACAGTTCTCATTGCATTCAGTTCATCAGTTGCATTACTCATTAAGTCTCGACAGCTTCCTCAGCTCCCAGATCGATTTGACTGCTCCATAGGCTGGTAGTATTCCTGCCTAGGATATAACACTGTTACCCAAGTCCATATGAGTTAATTTACTTTTGTCTTTCGATCTTCCCAACTGGATTCACAGGTTTCTTAACTGGACCTTCAGATTTTCGAGCTGTTTCTTACATTTTCGTTTCTTACCCAAAGGTAATTCTGCAGTATGTCTTATTGCTGGAACCAGAGGACCAATTCTCAGGTAACCATTTATATGCCTTTTTCCCACAAATAAAATAACAGTTTTTACTTTGGTTGCATGAAACATTTTCCTATCTTTAATAGACAATTGTTTAGTTAAGACTGGATTGTCACGTGCTGCATTTAATGTAGTTTTCATTGAACTCAGATATGAATCATAGTTAGTATTACAAACTTCTGACTTTAATGTAACATTTATAAGACATTGTTATATTACAATTACTCCAGCCCACCTGGAGGGTATCATTTGTAGAAACATACAACTCCTTTTTGTGTGACAGGTAAAAATAAAGCTATTTTGTCCTGTGATCTCACAGTTCCTGTATCAAAAGCAAATTTTCCCAAGTCTCATTTATCCCCAGAGGGACAGCGGACATTAACAGTCCTCCATATGCTGTTGGTATAGCTGTACAAACCCAGCAATTTGAAATGTTCATAGTCTCTGCATACACATGTTTCATGGCCAGGTATGTGTTAAAATTTGGATGCCAGTCTATAGACAGTTCATCACTTCTCACTTTCACGTGGTTGAGTGCAGGAAAAACTACAATAAGAGAAAAATTGTCACACTTATAGTCAACAAATGCACAGCTAACAAAATAATTATGCAATAGTTCTGGGGTTGCTCTGCTTTTCTGTTTGCTTTACTCTTGGCCATTTTGCCCTTGTGTATCAGTCACAAAGTTCTTATCAAGTTGAAAGTTCTTACGTTTACAAATCGTCAAATGAACCCAGGACGTCCTCTCAGCTACTCTGACTGCAGTAGGCGTTGCCAACAGGACCTGACCTTCTCACTTTGGACTCACCCTTTGTCACCTTCAACCAGATCCAGGTACATGGTTCCAAAACTGCTTCTACTGGTTTGGTCTGTCTTTTATCTGAAAAGAGTTAAACTGCAAAACAGATTTATTCATTAACAGTTTCTTTATATAATTAGCTAATGAACTGTCAGCCTCCTGCTCTGCAGGCATGAGAGCTTTCCACTGAGGCACATAATATGCTCTCCCAAAAAAACATTTTAGAGGGAGTCAAACCCTTTACATTTATTTAATTCTATGAAATCCATACAAATAGTATGGAACGGGTATGGTGGTATAGGAAAACTTCCTTGCTTGTTTTTAAATGCTCCTTGTGCATGGTGCTTGTTAGAAGTATGACAAGCTGCACAAAATATTTTTGTATAATTTATGTATCCATATATTTGGAATATTCGATTTACTAACTGTACCATCCCCCCTGTTGAGACATGGCTCTGCCCATGGCTCAACAAAGCTGCATATCTAAATAAATTAGACGGCAATATTGTTTTTTTCTCTCTGGAAATGTACAGTCCATTTTCAAGAACTGCACCTTGTTTTACCCATTTTTGTTTTTCTGCTTTTGTAGTAAGCGTCTGCATTGTTTTTAACATGTCTAAATCTAAAATCTCAGAGGGTTGTAATTCCTCATTCAAAAATAAAGTTTCTGAGTCTGAGGCTGCTTGCTTTGCAGCTGCATCAGCTCCTGCATTGCCTTTTGAAATCTTATCCTGCTGTTTTGTATGAGCTACACATTTACAAATAGCTACTTTGGTAGGTAACTGAATAGATTCTAATAGCTCCAAAATAAATTGCGCATGATTAATGGGTTTTCCACTGGATGTAATAATTCCTTTATTTTTCCATTGTTGTGCAAATACATGTACTGTAGAAAAAGCATACTGACTATCAGTATATATGTTCACACACTTGTTTTTTGCTAAAGTACATGCTCTAGTCAAAGCTATTAATTCCGCTGCTTGTGCAGATAAGTTGTGTGGTAAGGATTGAGCTTCTAAAATTTCAGTGTCTGTAACTACTGCATACCCCACCAGATTCTTCCCTGTAGGACCCCTCCTGCATGAGCCGTTCACGTAATATGTCACCTCGGCATTATCCAAGGGCATATCTGTAAGATCTTGTCTAGGCAAAGCTAACTGCTCAATTTCCTGCAGGCAGCTGTGTGGTGTGCCCTCCACAGGAGTTGGAAGTAATGTTGATGGATTTAATGTCGTACATCGTTCAATTGTCATATGAGGTTGGCTCAGCCGTATAGTCATACATGAAAGATGTCTAGCAGAAGAAAGGTATGCCATTTTCTCTTGCAGTAAAATTATTGCAACTGCATGAGGCACTCTCAATGTGAGAGGGTGGAATAGCACCACTGAGGCCGAAGCCTGCACTGCCATTGCGGCTGCAACTACTGCTTGTACACAGTGAGGACTGGGTCTAACTGTGATGAATAGTAAGCTATGGGGTGTTGCTTATCCCCATGTTGTTGCGTCAATACTGATGTCATGTACCCTTGCTTACAATCTACGGTCTGAAAGAACCGTTTGTGATCATTTGGAAGTCCTAAATCTAATGAAGAAGCTATCAACTGCTTCAACCTGCAGAAAGCCATTTCTGCTTCTGTTGTCCATTGTAAAATATCTTGTACTGCCATTGGTGTCTTATACATCAAATCAGTCAGTGGAGCAGATTCCAAAGCATCATTTGGTACCCAGCTCCGACAAAAATTAGTTGTACCTAAGAAAGACATTATTTCTTTCTTAGTTGTTGGTTTGGGTGCTTGCAAAATTGCTGTTTTTCTTTCCTCATCTAGTATTCTACCTTCATTGGATATTACATATCCCAAGTATCTAACTTGTTTTCTCCAAAGTTGTAACTTACTTTTGTTTACTTTGTGTCCTTGTATTGCTAAAAATTTTAATAATGCTACAGTATCCGCCCTGCACTGCTGCTGGGTGGAAGATGTCATCTACATAAAGTAGAATTTGATTACCTCAAACCCTGCCAGGTTGCTAGCCATTTCTTGTGCAAAAATTGTTGGGCTCTCACAATATCCCTGTGGTAGTCAAGTATATGTATACCTTTTACCCTGAAATGTAAATGCAAACCAATATTGACTATCAGGATGTATAGGTATTGAAAAGAAAGCATTGCTAATATCTACCACAGAGAAATACTTCTGTTGCGGTTCTAAATCATTTAACAAAGTATGTGGGTCTGGCACACTGCATTATTTACAGCTTGTAAATCTTGTACCATCCGCCATTCCCCATTTGCTTTTTTAACAGGAAATAGGGGTGTATCACATGGTGAATCAGGAGATTCTACCAGTACTTCTTCTTTGAGTAATGCTGCTATTATAGGCTTAATTCCTACTTCTGCATCCTTTCTCAAAGGGTATTGTCTTTTCTGTGGTCTAAAAGCTGACTTTGGGGTAATTGTAGCTGGTCCTGCTGTTCGAATAAGCCCTACATCTGACTTGCTTGTTGACCAAAGAGTTGTTGGAATTTCACACAAGGCCTTTTCTTCTTCTTCTAATAAAAATGCTAATCAGCTGTCCTCACTAGATTGCAAGTGTACAGCTGTATGTGTCTGTGTCAACCAATTCAGTTTTTGTTTTTGTATCCCTTGTTCTGACAGCTCTAAATCAGTCTGTTTCTCCCATCTTGTTACCTTTTCTCCTAAGTCTACCCATTTAACACTTTTATTCTTCGTCAAGCTAACATGTGGCAACCGATTTGATCTATACAATGCAAGAAATTATTGAGGTAATGAACAGTTAACTACACTGTTCCCCTCAGTATCCCAGTACAAAGTACGCAAAACCAATCTAGTTGCACAATTTCTAAACAGTTTTTGCTCATACTCTCTATCAGGTCCTGGTGTGGTGCAGTAATATAGAGTACAGTGTAACAAATGCTGTTGATCAGTGTCAAGGGAGGGGGTTTTACTGATGGCTACATTCATCAGCTCCTTGGTCACTGCCCCTGGACCAGTCGTGACTAGGTCCTGGCTGTACCAATAAAAGGTTTCACCCTCCGATTGCACTACAAAGGTATCCATTTGTCTCTGTGCCTCCATACCTTGTACAGTTGGAACTACTGCTATGCCAAATATCTGCATAAGGTCCTTACTGGACACTTTGCAGAAACAACTACTTTACTTCTCTGGGTCATACCTGAAACAGGGTCAGTTATTGCTATATCATGGGAGAGTGGTTCCCTGTATAGCTGTCCATTTGCTGCTTTTACTAATATATATAATCAGGTGATTCAGAATGTTCTGGTAACTTGGAGGGGTGTATCAAAGTCCGTGATGCTCCTGAGTCACACAGGAATTTGACTTCCCTTCCCTCCACCAGAAGTGTCACTTCCGGTTTTGTATCTGCTAGGTAGTAGCCTTCCGGATGTCTTCTGGTGTCCATGGTCTATATACTAGGAGTGTAGGATTTTGCCCTTCTTGTCCTGCCTGAGGATTTGGAACTTCTATAAGTGGGCATATTTCTTCCTCACTCTCATCCTGTAGATTCCTCTCTATCTGGTATGATTCTGTGTCCCTATGTGTTTTGGCGTTGAGACCTAGTCTCAATAGGATCCCTAACAAATGGTTGTGGTCTTACTGAAACTTCAGGATAACGTGGAGGTGGACCAGCCTGTCCACTCGCTTCATATCCTGAAAAGGGTAAGGGAGGGGGCAAGGGAGGAGGAGGGGGAGCTGTCGCTATTACCAAGTTATTATCCTCTTTGTCTAAAAATGTTTTTGAATTTCTAAGCTTCTGTTTTTCTACGATTTGCTTCCTCAATCCACCTGTGTGCTTGAGGTATGCCTAGTTGGTGCTGCTTTTTTGCCTGACCTCCTGCATCAGATTTAAGCTGTTTAAGGAGTTTAACTAGTGATGTTTTATCTAGTTTACCATCAAATTCCTATTTGTTAACCCATCTTGTATAATACCTAACATCAGCATGCTGTAATTACATGTATTTTTCCTCTTTGGTTAGGGGCGGATCTTGCAAGGTTTTAGTGCACTGATTACCCATGTCAAAGAAAGATATCAATTTCTTAGTTCCTGTTTACAGTTTATCTGGAATAACTGCCTACCTTATTCTGTTACCCTGATCTATGACCAAATATACAGTACTTCCTTTTGTCCCTTATCTGCAAAACAAATCTTGACAACAATATACTGTAACCTAGTCCCTGATCTAAAACAGAAAAAAAGGCAAATTCTTCCTACCTGAGCCTCCTGGTCTTGAAAATGGTCAAATTCTGCTCTTCCACAGATCAGAAAGTGGCCAGCCTCTTCACGCACAATTCAGTCGGAGGTCTTTTCACTCAAGAAGAACCATTTTGGCAACTTCTCCTGCGCAGATTTATTACCACCCATACACTCTGACCTGTAGCTTACCAAGGAATTCGGACCAAACTGTCAAATAAATTATTAAAAATCAGACTGTAAAATCATTAGGCTTTTAAAATGACAGTCAACAACACAGGAGGTTCAGATGCAAAAGTTTACTAGTGTACACCAGGAGGCAAAAGACCATACAATACAAGTATAGAATTTTGTCTAACATAAGGTGGGAAATACTGGATGTTTTATACAGTCTGCATTCAAGTTATTCCCACCTTACTGACGTGGTTAGTCACAAGGCATCTACATCACTTTTACTAACAGTATTTTATTCATTTAATAATGCTGATGTAATGCATTTAAAAATTCCTTTAACTACATACGGCCTTGCTATCCATCTGGTCAGTTATAATGTCTTCCTGTAAGTCTACTTCTCTTATCAGTACAATACAATAGCAGATTCAGTTTTAATTCATTCTTACACAGCTGCGTTCTAATCTTACAAGGCTGAATTCTGAAACTACAGGAAGGAAAAGATTTTATTATCCAAGGACTCGGGAAGGGAACGGAAGATTTATATGTTCAATCTCCTGACCCAGCAGATAATCCCTTATGAAAAACATCACATTGAGCTTTCTGAGCTAACAGCTGCCAGGGTCAGGGGTCAAAGCACACTGCAGTTTCAGAAGTTACTTGCATTTACACATGAATTTTATCCCTTCTGTTATATGATTAATAGAATAAAATGCATTATTAACTACTTTGCTTTTAAACTAGCATTTCACATATATTTAAATACATATTTTTCTAACAATATTGTCTGTGAATTTAAGTTGGTAGAGATGGAGAAGGTTAGGTAGCTCAAGCCAATTTAATTTATATAGAGCAATACAGTGGTGGGTTTGGTGGCGAAAGTTGGCCGCAAAGCGGGCTATTTTGTTGTAGCAAGTTTCCAATTTGGTTAAGTCTGATTTTTTTTAAGTTGGTAAAGAGGGGGAAAGCATATAGGAGTGTAGAGAGGATGAATGTTCTGGGTATGGCTAGTCTGGTATTATCAGTGAGAAATGGCTTGCTTCTGTACAGTGAGCCAAGTTTGATGTGAACTTTCTTAATTGTGGTGGCTATGCATTGGTCACATCTGAGTTTGTTGTCAATTGTCACGCCAAGGAGTTTTGTATGCTCAAGTGGTTGGATGACTGTATTGTTTGCTGAGAGACTGGTGAAAAGAGGTGTGGTCGGTGAATATTTTCTACTGTTTGTTTGTTTGTGTCTTTCGGCTTTTCCCGGTTAGGGGTCACCACAGCGGAACTCCGGTCCGCTAATGATTGGCAGTAGAGTTTTAGGTGTTGGCTTGCCAGTCCTAACCCACAACCTTCAACGAAAAAATGCCCGTTCATGCATGTTGCCACACAGAAGACGCTCTAACTGAGAATCGAACGGGCAACGTCTAACTGTAAGGCGACAACGCTACCGCAGCACCACCACTGCAGTTGTTTTCTACTGTAAATAGCATTAACTGTGTCTATTTAGAGTTGAGGATTACTTGTGATTTACTTAGATATGTTTCAATATCATTAAAAGCTTGTTGGGCTACTATTTGGAGGTCTGGTAAAGTATCTGTTGATCAGATTAAAGTTGAATCGTCTGCATACTGAACTACTTTGGTGTGTGTTGTGGATGAGGCTAGATCATTGGAGAAGATGATGAAAAGAAGGGGTCCCAGTATGGACCCTTGGGGGACTCCGACTGAGACAGGCAGAAGTGGTGAGAGTTCGGATTTCCATCATACTGCTTGCTGTCTGTTAGAAAGATAGCTTAGGAACCATGAGAGGGAAGTCTTTGATAGGTTTAGTGAGGCAAGAGTATTAAGGAGTTTCTGATGGGAGACCGTGTCGAACGCTTTTGACATGTCTAGGAAGATTGATGTTACTTGCTGGTTTGAATTTCTCAGTTGGTTGATGGTGTTAGAGAAATTAATTAGAGCTGTGGTGGTGCTATGTTTTGGTCTGAAACCATGTTGGGGGGATAGATAAAGTTGAGACATAACAGGTATTGTAGAAATTGAGTGTGGATACATTTTTTCCAGAATTTTGACACAGTGGGAAAGGATGGCTATGGGTCCATAACTGTTTAATTCTGTTGATGTTCCTCCTTTATTTAGACGGGTGATACATGACATTTTCCATAATTTTGGGACATATTGTTCTGCTGTAGACCTATTTACCAGAATGGAGACAGGCAGAGCTATGGCATCAGCTAAACACTTGAGGTACTCATTGGGGAGTTGATCAGCTGCTAAGGAAGAGGGTTTCAGTTTTTTCAGCATTGTTCTTATGGTGTTAGTTGGGACAGGTTTGAGGTCAAAAGAATTGTTGTTAATTTCCACATTAGGTGGAAGAGACGATATGATGGAATTGTTCCCTGTAACTAAGCAGGGGATGGTGTTTATAAAGTAGGTGTTGATTTGTGAGGCAATACTCACGCTTTGGTCATTGGTTGCTGGTTCTGGAGCTGTAGCTTTACCTGGGTGGAGGAGCGAGTTAATTGCTCACCAGAACTTTGTGAGATTGTTTTCATATTTGTTTTGCATAGCTGTATATATAATATGTTTTTTGTCTAGTTTGAGTTGTTTTTTGTTTGATAGCGGAGCTGCTGGTATGCTAGCAGAGTTTTATTATCTTTTGTTTTCTGGAACTGAAACTAGGTTTTGTCCCTTAGTTTTTGAAGTCTAATGGTTTCTTATGATGTCCAGGGCAATCTCTTATTTTTAACATGACATGTACGACTTGGTGGTAAGCTATTTAGAATAGTTAGAAATGTGTCATTGATGTATGTTACAGTCTGATCAAGTTGGAGATGATGGAGTGGTATCCAGTTACATTTATTGAGCATGTCTAAGAATTCTTCTTTGGAGAAGTTTTTGGTATTTCGTACGACTTTGTAAACTATAGTTCTGGGTGGGTTGAGTTGATAGTGGATTAAGTAGGTAGGTCTATGGTCACTTAAATTATTTGGAAGGCATCCGGAAAGATAGTTGTGGCTGGTGCAGATAATAAGTGACCAGTCTAAGATAGATTCCCTTTTGCTATGATTATCTATTTGAGTGGGAAACTGGACTGTTTGGGAGAATATTATAGTCCAATACTATATAGTATAGTGCAATATATACTAACAAACTAGCAGTGGTGCCACTATTACAGACAGTACAGCAATACACTCAACATTCCTGACACCATCACAAACTAAATATTTCTTTGACCTGCTCATCAGTACTGACATAAAAGTATTTGTCAAACAAGCCACAAAAAGGAATCCAAACCAGTAAATGCAAAAGACCAGGTCCAGGCAGGTAGAAAAAGTCTTATATATATATGTTAAGATATGTGTATATATATATATATATATATATATATATATATATATATATATATATATATCGTGTAAGAATATTTACAATACGCTCAACAAACCAAATCAGTTGAATATTTTAACGGCTTAAATGGTATGTTATCATTGGGTAGCGTTTTGAAATTAAAAGCTTTGAAATGCTAATGTTTAAGCGATACTTTGTGTAGTTTTATTTAACATTTTAAATGTGTATCTTATGTTTTATAAGTTGTTTGGAAATGCTGGATTATAATATATTTTTTTTGGGAAGGTTTTTTATGTTTAGTAGATAGTATTGTTTGAAATGTATTTGGAATTCTTTTGGACTGAAGTTGAGTTTGGGGGTTGGGCTGATTGATGGGATGAGCAAATGATTAATGGCTGTAATATCTAATTAAGTAATTACATCTTACTATAGTTTAAAAAGTAAAGGAAATGATGTATTCTTTGTCAGAGGAAGTTTGTCACTCAAGACAAATGAAAATGCTTACTTTTACTCATTTATTTTATTTTTTGAGTGTATATAGTACTGTTAAAATATTCAACTGATTTGGTTTGTTGAGAGTATTGTAAATATTCTTATACGCTATATATATATATATATATATATATATATATATATATATATATATCTTAACATCGATTTTAAACCCTATGCCAGATGGTCCTGGAAGAAGTTAAGCAAAAGGTAAGTCCATGTCATCACAAATAACAGTAACACGGGGGGGTAATACTTTTCCCCTTTATATGTCCATTAACTATACTTTCAACAAGAACTTGGATGACAAGACCAAACTAAGCCCCATGTGTAATCAATCAGAATGTGTTGTTAACTGTAGCAATCTACAACCCCCAACCAATTTCTTGTTAAACAGAACTGATGTAGTGATGTAAGTATTTTACTATACAACAGTATTTAACAATTGAGATGCATAAGCCTGCCTGGCAGCTCCTCCAGGGACATACTTTCTGTCCCGGAAACAGTAGCACCAACGTCAAGGACATGCTGTTCTGCACTTTCCTTGGAGCTGTCTGGATCCCTGACAGTGGACAGGAACTCTTCATTTGCTGTTAGTGGTGGCTCTGTAGCAGGCCTCCCCTATGGTACCCATCTGATCATGGGCCACTGCAGCTACTCTCCTCCATGCAAATGAGATCATGCCGGTGGCCCTGTGATGCATCTGACCGCATGTCCTGCTGTGACTGCCCACTACTGTCATATCTGCAACTATATGCTGCCAAATTTGCATTCTGCCAGATATATCTCCATACCCCTTTTCAAACAGAAAGGCACCATATTGCCTAAATGCTTCCACAATGACCTGATTCTCATGGTCACTGAAGGGTGCTTTTTGTGGGATTGAGACACCTGGGTGCCATAGTCCTAGGTGTCCTAAAACACAACAGAAGGACAGTACACATAAGTATCACATAACTGCAAAATAAATGTTCCCAGACAAAACAGAAAAGGTAGCATTTTAGTATTACCCACTAGAGACACATAAAACAGTTTAGATATTTGAAATACAAACAATAGGAATTGTGTGGTTGTAACATATTACATTCACATACAAAGCAAGACTGGATGCAAAACAAGAGAGAGTAACAATATCAACATATCTTTGTTTGTACCAAAACAGAAATGTATCTTTCCTCTCCCATCACCGAAAGAACAGGCAAGTGACTCATTTTGCTAACAAACCATCAGTGAAATGCCTAAAAGTGCTGTTAAATGAATTGTCCCTGAAACATGTGCACAGATTTAACACAGAAGATTCCATTTTAAGCTGTTACCAATCATATATACCTGTGATGTGCCCTGACAAACAACATAGCCATGCCATCAGTACACTTCTAAGTGATGCATACTGATAACAGTAGCATTTACTATTTTATATATATATATATATATATATATATATATATATATATATATATATATATATATATAAAACAGATTTTTCTTAATGACATTTCAGCATCTGCATATAGCTGAAAAATGCAAGCATACCTTCTCAAGTACAATAATCTTCTGTGCAGATATATCCAAAAGTAATAGCCTCTTCTATATTCTCCACATAAACAAACCTCCTCACCTTCAGGTTTCCTAGCTACATGGTGACCTTTTTATGCTGTAGATTCAGAGCTGTCAGCACAGTGAAGATGCAATTGGGATGTGAAATCATTAAAATTGCTGTATCCCAAATACTTGGCTCTGTGTATCTGATATAAACATAGTGCAGACACTCCTTCCATGTTTGTTGCTAATGGATTCCAACTGTGAATGATTACTCGTAGGGAGAAGGAAAACACGACAGCAATGCAGACCGCCCTATTTCCAGCGGGTGTGCAGACCGCCCTACCTCCAGCGGGTGTGCAGACTGCCCTACCTCCAGCGGGTGTGCAGACAGCCCTACCTCCAGCGGGTGTGCAGACTGCCATATCTCCAGTGGGTGTGTCAGGTTACACTTACAAAGTGTATAGAAGTAATTTTATCAAGGCTGAAAATGTAAGTAAGCAGCACACATTCACAGTTTCTGTTCAGTAACATCCAACCTCCCCTTCATTTGTTGACAACTCTATATTATTGCCATTTAATATCCTCACGCATTTTAAGGACAAGGATATAGAATGCCTTAGATAATGCATGTCTCAGATGACTGGTCAGATAAAACAAGAATGAGCGACAAACATAGACATGTAAGCCAGAGCTGAATTTATGCAAACAGTCAGAAATGGTTGCGTGATCACTAAGTGCACTACATCCACATTTTATAAATGTACAAATAACTGTTATGTGGTTTCACACTTGAATTTCTCCAAATCTTTTGGGTTTCTAATACTATGACAGGAATGGACCCCATTCCTAAGTCAAAGTACGATTAAAGTTCGTGAAATTAGTATTGTTTCAATCTTTGAGGTCAGCCAAAAGTAGTCTTCGCAGCACATGGAATAGGCCCAGTAATGACTCATTCTGCAATTTATATGGGTTTACATGGATTGGTAACATATCTAAATACGACTGTAGATTATTTTTTATAATACCCGTTGCTCCTACTACTATTGGAACTGTCTGGGTATCTTTCTTCCACATTGCTCATATTTCTGCTTGCATATCCTGATATTTTATGAATTTGTGTCTCTCTGTACGCAAGACAATGTAGTCACTGGGTGTGGTGATTTCAATGATCAATGCTACTGTTGTCTTCTTTTCTTCAACCTGTATATCTGGTTTTCTAGCATCTATCTTTTGAACTGTTGGTAATGGGTGATCCCATGTGATGTAGACTTCATCATTTTCTATGATGCTTTGTGGCTCATGTATCCAGTGTTTTTCAGCCACTTCAATACCATAATGTTTGCACAATCCCCAGTGCAACAGTCTCGCCACATTATTATGCCTTTCAGTATACAGTCCTTCTGCCATTAGTATGTCACAACCAGAAACAAGGTGTGCAGCTGTTTATGATTCTGTTTTGAAAAACCTGCATTTGTCTGTTTCTCTCACATATTCAATGGACTTTGTAAACCAATGTGTATGTAGTCCAGTATTGTGTGCCGCTAGTATTAACCTTTCATCTCTTGGTTTGAATTTGCCTCTCCTTAACCATTCCTGCGTTTGTTCCTGATCAACATGAGGTTCTTCCAGACGTTTTCTATACTTACAACTATATTTATGCATTTTCCACATTTCTTGCCTCCTCATCTGGTCCTTTTGCTTTTTGGCACATTTAGTTGCTCCTGATTTTTATCTACTTCTGGTCTGATTTCCATTCCTGCTTGATGCCGATATGCTTCTGCTAGATTAAGCAGAGAGATCATCTTAGATTTATTCTCTCATGTTTCAAAACTTTCACTGCATTTGGGTCTTGTGAGGTCAGCAGCTATGTATGGAGTCCCGCAATTGCAGATCTATACATGTGATCAATTTCAATGAGGCCCATCCCTCCTTCAGAATGGGGAATATATAATCTTGGTAGGCACTGATTTTTATAAATCATTTGGTGAGCAAGAAGCATCCTTCTTGTTTTCCTATCTAATCTATCCAACACATTTTGGGGCCAGTCAATCACTCCAAAACTGTAAGTTAGGACAACAAGAGCAAACTGGTTTATAGCCTGGATTTTGTCCTTGATGTCAGTGCTATTTTCACAATTAATTTAAGGCTTCTGAAATATTCCTTACTAAGTTTTATTCTATTTGTTCGTGTTTTATTGTTGATCCTTCATCATTTCCCAAATATTTATACAATACTTCTTGATCAAGTTTTTTTATATCGTATTCTTGTCCCAAAGTGATGTTTTCCTGCTTTAAAGGTTGCATTTGCACATTTATCAAGACCAAATGACATTCTTATATCATCTGAAAAAGTTTTGACAACCTGCAGCTGTGCTTTCAGTTCCTCGTCTGATGACCTATAGAATTTTAAATCATTGACAAAGAGAAGATGAGAAGTCTTTACACTTTGTTGTTTTCTAGGAGCCAAATTATAGCCATGGCCTAAGCTGTTAAGTAGACAGCTTAATGGGTTAAGGACAGGGCAGAATAGCAGCGGTGAGAAAGAGTCACCCTGGAATATCCCCCTTTGAATTGTTATCCCTGGGATAATAATTTGTCCTTTGTCATGGCTTAATTGCATAGTGGTCTGCCACTGTTTCATGCTCACTGTAATGTAGTCGATCAGTGTAGGTGTATTTTATACATTTTTAAGCACCCTTTTATCCATGAATGTGGGATACTATCAAATGCTTTTTATAATCAATCCATGCCATACTTTGATTCTTCCCTTTCTTACAGTTCTCCACTATAACTTTATTTAACAACAAATGGTCCTTTGTTCCATATGACTTTCTTTTATTGCCCTTTTGTTCTACTTCCATAATTGAGTTTTCTTCTAAATTACTATAATCTCTTTCGGCATCAGTTCCTGTGTATAGATTATACGTCGTCAGAAGGAAAGTTATTGGTCTATAATTTTTAGGGTAGCTTGCAGGTTCACTCTTAAGCAGGAGCACTGTTTTACCTGTTGTTAGCCAGGTTGGTGTCTGTTCATGGTGTGCATATAAATAGCACTTACTCATGGCTAAATCGTTGTCCAAAGATGTTAATACTTTTAGCCAAAAGTTAGGTACTGCATCTGGTCCTCAGGTTTTCCAATTAGAGGCTTTTCTTAACTTTGTTTCAGTCTCTCTGACTGTTACGTCATCCCATTTCATATCTTGTACCTTTAAACTTCTTATTCTTTCTTTAACTTTTTCTATCAATTTAGCATCTTTGTTATGTTCCAAAGGATCTTCTTAGATATTTCTCCAAAATTTATCTATTTCTTCTTTTTTTCTGGTCTTTCAATTCCTATTACCTTGTTTCCCAATTTTCTATAAAACTTTTTTGGGTCATCAATAAATTGCTTATTTTGTACTTTTCCTTTATATTTATCTTTGTGACTTGTAAATTTTACCGTCTGTGCTAAAATTTTTAGTTTGTTATTTACGATAGTGCATGATAGAGCCTGGTCTGTTCTAATAATACACATTGCTTTTATCACATCTATCTTTCTTAATATTTTTGTTGCTCTGTTCCCTCTCCTATAGTCTTCTAACAGTGACACTTCTTAACTGTTTTATAGTTTTCTCCATTCGATATTTCCATGATGGTATTGCTTTCGCCCCCTCTTTTCCCTCACTACCCTGTGTTCCTGTGATAGAACTTTATCAGTTATTAATTTAGCAGCACAGTAATATGTCCTGTTTACTTCTGTTACATCGCATGGATCTCTATGGACAGTCCTAATTACTGTGTTCATTTGTTTTATCAAGCTTCTGACTTTTTGGGTTTTATTAACCATCTGCAGTCTGTTTCTCTCATTGATCTTGATATATCTGTCTTTGTCTATTAAATCAATCAACTCTTCTCTTAACTCCTTTTCTTCCATACTGAGGGCGCAACCCTTGTTTTCCATTTCCTGCGGACATTCTATAGAAAGCTCTATAACATCTTCCTGTGGCACCTTCTCTTCAATTTCATCCTGTGTCATCTGTTGCTCTGTCATATGGGAACTCACTGGCCTATCACTCCTCAACATTGACTGCATCAGAGTTTCCACAGTTACCTGTTCCTTCCCTTGCTGTCCAGCTTCAAGTGAACATTTATACTTGTTTCTTATGGAAGGCTCCAAAATATCTTTATCTGGCGCCTGACCAATTGCTTCCTGTTCCACTGATCTACCCTTAATTTCGATATCCATTGCTCTATCCTGTTGAGGTACTTTCTGCATTAAATTTTCTACACTGAATCCTTCACTTCGCAGACGCTCCTTAACTTCACCTTCTATTTTTTTAACGTCTACTTTGCTAATCTTCTTTTCTGCATTCCCTCGCTGTAATATTATTTTTTTTATTGTGAAATTTTCCATATCCGGATACCTTTGCCTGTATTTCTTTTCGAATATCTTTGGGGCTCCCTTCTTTATATTGATTAATTTGGCTTTCTCCTTTGCATAAACATCACACCATATCAAATCTCTCTTTCTTTCCTGTGTCGATATTTCTTTTTTATACTTTTCAAATATTAATTGGTTTTGTTGTTTATATTTTTGCACTTCCTCAGATGCTTCTTTTTCCAAGCAGCTCAAAGTTTCTTGGTGTATATACTGTTTTTCATAAATCTGTTGTATTAATGGACCCAAATTTTCATTTGAAGCTTCTGACAGTTTTTCTTGTGGAAGTATTTTTCTTTTCTCTAATTTCTGTCTTAATCATTTTGTATATCTTGTGTCTGGAAATTCTGGGCTTTTTGCATAAAAGTACCAATACATAATTTCTTTCTTATCCTCAATAGTCCACTCTGTCATCTTTATGGATCTTCTTTGGCCTATCAGTTTTTGTGATTTTTGTGGACTACTACTTCCTTCTACAATGGGGGGGGCATCCTCCCCCTGGGTCTAGCCTGGCCCCATTGTAGGAATGTTTCTGTGGTTTCTTAGTGCTGTGGATGGTGTTGTGGTTCGTTGTGTGCCAAATGATTTCAGTTCCCTGCTGCATTGTGTGGCAAAGAGGGATAAGGCACTCTTACTGTCTTCTGAAGGTTCAAAAACCATGGTGGTGCAGCGGTTAATGTTGTCGCCTCACAGCAAGAAGCTCTCCGGTTCAGTTCTTGGCTGGAGCACCTTCTGTGTTAAGTCTGCATGTCCTCCCTATGGTCAAGTGACATTTAAAGACATGCAGGTAGGTGCGTGCATGAATGGGTGTGCCTTCGTCGAAGGTTGGGCGTGGGGCTAGCACCTCGGTACTGTAAAAATTTACTGTCAAAAAATAAGCGGACCGGAGTTCCACTGTGGCGACCCCTAACCGAGAAAAGCCGAAAGATATTACTTACTGTGTTCCGAAGGTTCATTGTAGTGAGAGTTCAAATCCAGTCCTATGTAGAAATATTTTATGTGTGTTAACAAATACTTTGTAGTGCTTATTTCATAGAATGCTTTTCTTTATTTCAAGTATTTTTTCCCTTTTTTTTGTCCAGTGTTTACACAGTGTGTGGCTTAACGCAAACAAGGGAAACAGAGGAAATGAATGTCAGGTTTGGCTGTCCTTATCTCATTTGCATGATGATTAGGAGTGGGAAACCTGGACTAGTGGCCCACACAGGGAGCAGACAGAATACCAGCAGAACACCTGCAGACAGAATGTCTGTAAAACTGCAAAGGTCAAAAATGATACATTTTTTGCAATTTTTTTTTGCTTTCCAACATGCGACACTGCTTAGCTGCATTGCATGGTGGTTAGCAAGGTTCCCTAACACCTGCAGTCATCAAACACCTGCGGACAGGATGCAGACAGCCAATAACTGAAAATGGAAGCATTCAATTAATTTTATTGGGCACTGAGCAAACAGGCTAAGTGGCTTTGTGGAGTGGTTAACACAGAGAACTTAAGAATGAGTAGGAAATTAGGGTTCCTATTATATAATTGAAGACGCAGTCCTTCAAATGCTACTTGATCGAACTTGAAAGCACAAAACAGCAAAATAGCAAAACAGCATATAACCAATTTCTTTCCCTGGGAAAGAAATCGCTTGGCCGCCTCCGTTACTTTGCCGTTTTTTTCACTATAGTGCAATCTTGGAGTTGGTATACTTAAGTATGGGGGTGTGGGGGATGAAGCCCCCCACTTTATGTAATGTTTTGAAGTTTTTATTTTTATTTTTTTTTTTTTTGTGCATCAGAGATTTTTTTCCCTTGGAAAAAAAATCACAGTTCTGAGTGTTCGGGATTGTAAGCTTTCACTTACATGGGGTCAATAAATCAGCGTTTGCTTTTTTAAGAGTTCGCTGAGTTAATATAGACCCGGAAATTATGCAAATGTCATGTAACTAGTCCTGTGGCAACAGGTGTAAGTGCAGGGCTGGAGTACAGATGGTCCTGAGTTTTAGTACAGGGTATGCAACCAATTTTTACTGTTGTGATACCGCAGTTTATAGCAATAAACTGTAAAATAGACAAGTGTTATTTCAGTGTTCTTGTGGCAACAGGTGTAAGTGTAGCACTGCTATACACATGGTCCTGGGTTCTAATACGGGATATTCCAGACATTTTGACTGTTGTTCCATTTCCCATTATATTCATTCTCACTTATAACACTTTAGATGGTGGAACTGATATGACTTATCTGTATGAGGGATAATACAACCTTATTATGTTTTCAGATGTATGACTGAAGGTATACTGTCTACTATATTTATGTAAGTATAATTCTGCTATCTGGACTTGCATGGCCTTCACAATTATATAAGTCACATATACAACTGAATCTATATACACGCACCTTGTCAGGTCACACACACACACATGTGTAACAGCTCAAACTGTCACCTGTATTTATGATTGATTCCTGACTATGCCTGAGCAGCACTTCTTCTGTGGCAAAGATAGAAACTCAACGCTGTGGAAGAAAATGCTTTGTCCCTTATGCCTAGGTTTGAATCCCACATATAAAAGTCAATTTTATCAGGGTATAAAGCCAAAAAGCAAATGTGTCAGGTCATGACATTTATGCCCCCAGTGCATGACTGCAAATGTAACTCAACTAACAGTTACCTTACAATTTTCATTATATATTTCCAAGCTACATCACCAGAAACCCCCTCAAACTGAGGTCAAGTATCAGATTAACCTTCCTATTTTAAGTGTTTATTTCATCCCTGCTTGGCACTGCTGTTGTCCACTTAAATTGTGCAAACTCAGTTGGCATTGTTGCTCAAGTTTGTGCACTACCAGTAAACACAATAACTGGAATTTGTAGTAAAACATTAGTTTTCTTGCTCTACATTGGGTGTTAGACATGTCTGGAGTTAGTGGGGAAGCTGCCCTGTGTAGGACACAGAGGAGGGGTGTCCAGGAGTCCAAGATATTTATTGGAGTCCTGGTAATGCACCGTAGCCAAAGGCTTCTGCAGGGGGACTATTCTGGCTCCCAGTACAAGTCTGAGGCATGGAGTAGTTTAGCTCAGGCTGTATCCAGTGCTACTGGCATCCTATACACTGGAGAACAGTGTGGGCATCATTTTAATGACCTATGTAGGCATTGGTTGAATGAATTTGAGACTGCAGACATCCCACAGCTGTGTAAATCTGATAATAAGAAAGTATTTGTAATACTTAGAAAGATAAATGTAGGCAAGACCGTTGTGTATAATGCTCGTCTGTTCTTTTCTGTTCTTTCCCCAACTAATGCCAACAGAGTTCAGTAGATGTGCTCATATGCTGCTTGAATGGAGGGACTGGGGGAAGCAAGTGGTATTTAAGCAGCACAAAAGAAGTTTTATTGTAGCCTTAAAAGTTAAACATAGTTTCTTTATATAGTTGTAGCAAATTGAGCATGCATATCCTAACTGTAAAAGCAAATATGCATGCATTAGTTTGTAGCAGAAACCGACTTTAGGAGTCAAATACAAAACTTTAGTTAGTGGTTCTGGGTTCAAATACCACAAGTTTCAGCTATACAGCACCATATCTCTAATGATATTTACATTAAATTAAACTCTATATAAGTGGCATAAATGCCCTGCTAACTGTAATCTGTATAACTGGAACATGCATATGTGCAATATATGCACATTTCAAGGATTACTTTCATCAAGCTGTAGTTATAGTGTGTATTGCTAGAATGTATATTTAAATGTAATACATCAGATAAAATTGTTGTATTATTGTATTAATGCATTGTATGTCACATATGGTGGTAATAATTTTATCTCCTTTTTTTCCTCCCACCCCAATCCTTATCTCCCTTTTTTATTTTCTATTATGTGTCATTAAAATGTCTCAATGTCATCCATGTGTACCATATCACTAAATTCACACAT
Organism: Protopterus annectens; assembly: GCF_019279795.1. Lineage (NCBI taxonomy): Eukaryota > Metazoa > Chordata > Ceratodontiformes > Protopteridae > Protopterus > Protopterus annectens. The sequence continues at coordinate 448,536,986 of NC_056740.1, forward strand.
TCTACACAGCACAGCAAGGTAGGCCAGCCCCAGTGGATCAGCCTGCCCCTGCTCCACCAGCTCCAGCTCTGATACCCAGCATGTCTGGGAGCCAACCTGGCAGCACTGCCTCTGCTGCACCACACTACCTGTGCCCTCAGGTAGTACTGCCCCAGCAGCTGGTGATGTGGTACCCTCTGGGAGTAGTGATGGAGATGGGGATTTCAGGGAGATGCCAGGGTTGGTGCGTAGGGTTGTGCACTGCACCATTAGTGTACACTTACACTGGGTGGAGAGGCTTACCTCCCTCATGGTACATACAAGGAGAAGATGTCAAGCACTCCATCCACCAGTGGAGTAAGTGAACAGTGATGGCAGTCCAGTGGGTGAGGACTCAGTTATAACTGTCTCCATGCTTGACGGGCATGAGCCTTTGTTTTCCCATCCCTCACCACAATCATGGTGTCTCCAACCCTTTGTGTCCCTCACTTTCCCTGTCTCTCATCTTGATTGTCTTGTTTGTTTGCATTTCTTTCCACACATACCCAACTTACCTAACCCAGAAATACCTGGTGTCCTTTACCTAGCATTCCTCTCTTACTGAGTTAAAAAAATGTGCACCTGTCCCACAAAAAATATCATCCCATGCACAGCTCTCCATTTTACACATCCTCTTGACACACTTGATTTGGTCCAGTTGGTATACAACATGATTACATTGTTGTCACACCTCTCTCTGGAGGTGACAGTCCCACTTCAGCTAATATTCTGTACATATTATCAGTTTGTACTGCTGAAGAAATGATAGCTATGGTTCTTACCTACCTCCCTCACACACATTCCTGTATTGCTTTCCCTTTGTTCTTCCCTGTTTGCTTCTGATTTTACCACTTTGCTATCTACCCCATTTTAACACCTATAATCTAGTCAAAAAAATAGAATCTCACACAACACACATAAGTACAAGAAACAACAATTGATCCCTTCACTTTTTGTCCCCTGTGTGCGGAGTTTGGCATCACACACCAATGCCAAGTGATGGTGAGTGGCCTTAAAATGCTGTGGTTACCTCCACACAATTCTGCTTAACTCTACAGCACTATGCCAACACACACAGCAACACATGCATTATAAAGAATTAATGGTCATTGCATTATCATTGTTTATTTAAAATTATTATATACACCTGAATTTGAATCCAGTATCATCTGGGCTCAGAAAAAGAAATGTGTCAATGCATTTACACCTGCTGCCACAGAATCAGCTAAGCAGCAGGTGTGTTTCATAGACTCAGTACTAACTCTCAGACTTTTAGGAATGCGGCTCATGTTTGCACAGTGCTTAACTACTCACAAAAAGGGAATGTAATGGAAATGTGCATCTCACATGCTCAAATACTTTGCCAACTGTCTCACAAACACACTGCCCACTGTTGCACTATACAAAGTAAATATTCACATGTATTAATGCTGTTTGCAGTCCATTTACTTTTTATGCCATGAAACTTTATGTGGAAACATAACAAACTAAAGGCCCTATCTAACAATATGTCACATATTTACAATGCAGCCATGTGTTGCCTCTCCCCATGTACTGCAATCCTGGTGTCTCATTACTGTTTCACACATATATCAACTACATAAATTAATATCAAATGTGTGATATGCAATGCATGTCAATCTGGTAACATGCAGAACTAAAACTATCTTAACAGTTGAACATGCCTACACATCTATCAACTGCCCTGGGAACTATTGACCCATAAGCCTAACCAGCCTTATCTGCAAGGCTATGGAAGAATCATCATGGACTTTATCCACAGGGACATAGGTGACCTTCAACACACTTGATCCAGCCCATTTTGGTTTTGTTGAGGATAGATCTTGCTTATTAAACCTAATGGACTTCTTTGATAATGTCCCCAAAGCCCAGGATGAGGGAAAACAGGGCACACCACCTATGTTGATTTGGCCAAGGCCTTTGACACAATCTCTCATTCAGGTATCATAGGGAAATCTACCATATGAGGATTATCCCATACATTACTAGATGGGTAGCCAACTCGCTCACCAACAGAATGCACACTGTCAAGCTGAGTCCACCTCCACCTGTAGACCAGCTACCAGTGGAGTACCACAAGAATCTGTGCTGGACCCTCTACTGTTTGGAAACTATTTCTCTGAAGTCCAGGTGGAAGTAGATGGCCTGTGACTTTCTAAGTTTGCAGATGACTGTCAACAGGGGACAATCATATAGAGTTCCCCAATGATGTTAACATATTACATAAAGGGCTGACACAGACAAATGATTGGTGCCAAACTCACGGACTGAATCTTAACGCAAAAAATTGTCTCATTGTCTCCTTTGGCAAAGAAGTACCCCTGTTAATTATGATATGCATAGCAACCCTCTAAGCTCAAACTCATTGGTGTCAGACTTGGAAACACAGGTTGATAGCAATCTAAACTTAATGCACTATGTGTCCATAGTGGTAGGACACATTCTACATTGCACACCTCTCAAAGGCAAAAAATACAGTCTCCATGGGACCCAATAACATCCCTGCCTGTGTCCTACATGAACACAGGCATGAGCTCTCAGCTCCATTAGACACCCTATTCAACCAAAGCCTGAGCACCGGATTCATCCCAGCTAAATGGAGGACAGCCACTGTCATCCCTCTACACAAAGGTGGAGTGTCCACTGACCCAGGCAATTGTAGGGCCATCAGCCTAACTAGCCTGATCTGTAAGGCATGGACCTTATAGACAAGGACATTGGCAACCTCCAGACACTTGACCCCACACAGTTTGGTTTTGTCAGAGAGAGCTCATGCCTGTTAAACTTGGTCGACTTCTTTGAAACAGTCACCAAAGCCATGGACGAGGGGAAGACAGTGCACACCACCTACCTTGACCTAGCCAAAGCCTTTGATACTATTCCTCACTTGAGCATAATAGATAAACTCTCCCATCTAGGTATCAACCCATATGTTACCAGATGGGTAGCTAACTGGCTCACTGATAGAGCCCACTCAGTCAAAATAGAGGAAGCCACCTCTAGTAGTAGATCCATAACAAGCGGTGTACCCCAAGGATCAGTCTTGGGGCCTCTACTGTTTGGAATATACTTTTCTGAGGTGCAAGCCAAAACCAGTGGTCTATGGCTTACCAACTTTGCAGATAACTGCAAGCTGGGTGCTGTCTTAATTTCCCCTAGTGATGTGAACATCCTCCAAGAGAGTCTTACCCAAACTAATGACTGGTGCCAGAAGCATGGCCTCAAACTGAATGCCAAGAAATGCATCATTATCCCCTTTGGGGAAAATGTCACCCCCACTAATTATCACATTAATAACAACATACTAAGCATGCAATCAGTCATGAGGGACTTGGGCACCCAGGTTGATAGCAACCTGACTTTTGACCACCACATTGACTCCATTGTACAGAAGGCTTTCTACATGGCCCACCTCATAAATAATGGTATTTTATCCAGGAACAAGGAGGTCATAACATTCCTGTACTCCTCCCTTATCATACCCATTATCGATAACAATGCCCTCTTCGGCACGTACCTTGCCAAGTACATACAGCAGTTGGACAGGCCACAGAGGTTCCTGACCAGGAAAATCAAGGGTTTGAAACACCTATCCTATACAGATAGGCCAAAAGCCCTGTCTCTCTACTCAGTCTCATACAGACTGCTCAGTGGTGACCTGTGTCTGGCATACAAAGCCATTTCAGACCCAGCCTTGATGGAGTTGCTGCATGTCTGTAAGACAAACTCCACTCATGCAACCTACATGCAAGGCCTTAACCTGGTCTGTGAGATTAATAAAACTGGTTGGAGGGATAGATTTGTGTCCCAAAGACTCCCTGTCTGTGGAATAGACTCCCTCTCCATGTCAAGCAGAGTACCTCTCTAGCCCTCTTTAAAAGGAACCTGGATGACTGGATGGGAAGCAAAAAATATAACCCAGGGATTCTACCTGTGTCCCTGCTGGACAGGGGAAGCAGGTGCTGACTTTGACAGAACATGGGTGAAATTCATGGCTAGGCTTATAGGGGCCTCTGGGCCAATAGCCTAGTATCATCCTATGAACCTATGAACCTATAAATAAGGGCACCACATCCAAGACCATGGAGGTCATACCTCCACTGTACTCAACCATTTTCAAACCAGTAATTGAGTACAATGCTGTCTTCAGTATGTACCTTACTAGACACCTGCAGCAACTGGAGAGAACACAGAGGTTTCTGACCATGAGAATCCAGGGCCTCTAAAACATGACATACATGGAAAGACTGAAAGACCTGTCACGTACTCTGTATCATACAGGCTGCTGAGAGACTACCTATGCCTGGCCTACAGAGCAGTCTTAGACCCTGCCCTACTGGAAATGTTGGACATTCACAAATCAAATGGGACAAGAATAACCTGCTCCAGAGATATCAACCTAGCCTGTGACATAAACAGAACATGCTGGGGAGACAAATATATCTCCCAGCAATTGCCACTCCTCTGTAATAGGCTCCCACTGTGTGTGAAGCAGTGCTTCTCAATGACCCTATGCAAGCTGAACCTTGACAACTGGGTGGTGATTGTAAATTCACCCCAGGGGTGGCACTTATGTCCCTCATGGACAGAGGAATTCAGTGCTGATTGCAAAATCTCTATGCTAACAATAACCATCTAACTATGCTCAGTAAGGGTACTTGGGCTTTTACAGGACTAGGCTTGTTAAGGCCCTAGGAGCAATAACCTAGTAACGTCCTATGAACCAATGAATCTATGAACCTATGCAGGCCTTCCAACATCATCAATCCAACATGCACTACTGATGTCATCCTTTATAAGTTGTCTTGCAGCCGTGTAAAAATCAGACTTGTGCCGTGGAACTTGTATAAAGTACTGAGCTCTGTAGTCTGTGTACTTAGGTAGGGGTTCTTTTCTCACTGCAGTCAACTTTGTGTGCATGTGTGTGTGCATCTAGCCAGAAGAACATAAGTGTGTATCCTATGGTTACCACTCCAGTTCCATGAATTGAAAGTAGTTTGACACCTGCGTATGCCTACAGATCCATTTCATGCAGCTCCCAACATCTTCTTATCAATATGCACTGCTGATGTCATCCACTATAAGTTGAATTGCAGCCTTATAAAAGTCAGACTTGTGCTGCGGTGCTTCCATAAAGTAGTGAGCTCAGTAGTCTATGTACTTAGGTAAATGGTTCTATTCTCACTGCAGTAAACTGAGGTGTGTGTGTGTATGTTTGTGCTCTTGAGTGATATTAGAGAGAGCCTTTTACACCAGCATGTGGGATACTGTTATTACCATTCTCCTCACCAGACACTGCTGATATCATCAGCTATAAAGTTCTGTCTGAGACACTCCAAGTCAGACTTCAGCTGGGGTGCTTGCCTTAAATACAGAGTTCTGTAGTCTGTGTACTTAGGTAGGGGTTTTGTTCTCACTGTAATCAACTGGGGGGTGTGTGTGTGTGTGTGTGTGTGTGTGTGTGTGTGTGTGTGTGTGTGTGTGTGTGTGTGTGTGTGTATACATACATTTGTATACTTGCTTGACATTACTGAGAACCTTTTATACCAGTATGTGGGACACTGCCATCACCATATTCTCCTTACCAGGCACTGTTGCTATCATTATCTGTAAAGTGTTGTCTGAGACACTCCCAGTCAGACTTGAGCTGTAATGCTTACCTTAACTACAGAGTTCTGCAGTCTGTGTACTTAAGGTAGGTAGGGATTTTGTTCTCACCGCAGTCAACTGGTGTGTGTGTGTGTGTGTGTGTGTGTGCTTGTGAACTTGCTTGACATTATAGAGAGCCTTTTACACTAGCATGTGGGACACTGCTATTAGCATTTTCTCCTCGCCAGACTCCTGATGTCATCAGCTATATCTGATTTGTGGATGTACACTATTTCCACCAGGGCAGTGTTAGAGACTGGCCAGGCAGAAGTCACCTCATCCTATACAATACAGATTACAGTGACATGGCTTTCCCTCTATCCACATACATCATGGCATGGTTTGTAGGCCCTGTGTTTTCTTGGTGAGAAACCGCTGTGGTCTCTCCAGCTGCTGCATGTGTCTGGTGTGGCACATGTAAAAAAGAGCATTATACTCTATTAGTCTTCTGATGAGGTTTGAGTACAGTTGCTGTAATATAATCCTCAGATCTGAATATGATGGCATGACTTATGATGTGCACAACATAGGCTTTCACTACCAGTGTGGACACTTGACGGTCGAAGTTCAGATTGTTATGATTGTGTGTTCCCAGTACTTGCATTACTGAGTTTCAACATAGCGGGACTGTTGTCAATGCTGTACTTAGCAGGGAATTCCACTTTGCAGAAGGGCAAAATAAAGACATTTTTGCATTTATTTGTCACCAATCATTCCTCTGTGTTAGCTCCTCCTGTAGTATGTTATCGTCATAGGTGGACTCAATGACTGCACCCCGTATGCAAGAATCAGCAAATGTGGTAAGCCAAAGGCCATTTACTCTAGCCTGAACTATTGAGAAATAGATTTCAAACAGTAAAGGACCAAGCACTAATTCTTGGGGTATGCCAATGGTGAGAACTCTACTGGTACAGATTGATTTACCAACTTCACAGTATGTGTTCTGTCAGTGAGCCAACTGGTTACCCATCTAGTGATGTAAGGGTTAATCCCCAACTGGGAGAGTTTCTCAATGATACCTACATGTGGGGATTGTGTCCAAAACCTAGGCCAGATCAGGACAGCCAGTATGCACTGTCTTACCTTCATCTAGGCCTATCACACAGAATCAGTCAGCTGTGAAAACATCACAGATCACCTATCGCATAACTCAGAACATACACCTTCCTGACACAACTGAATACACACTTCAATACACCCTCCACACAGACTATGTTCCTGTAGAAGGGTGTGCAACAATATGCATCTGTCTGTGTTGGGGGTGGCAGCAAATGATGCATGCGTGTATAGACACACCCTAACTCTCCTCATCTGTGAGATTGTCAAAGGAAAAATATACTTTAAAAATGATCAAAACAGGGTAGATTCAGGTTAAGGCACTTTAATCTTGCAGCAAGGAGACAAAATCATGCTATTACAGAGTTTGTCTAACTAGAAACAGGAAATACTTTCATTTTTATACATTCTCCAACTAGACATGGCCTACCAAGCTGACGTAACAGATTACCACCTTTTTCATCATCATCTGCTGACCATCATTCCCATGAATTTCTGCTGATTTATCAATTTTTATGTGAAACTTCCTGAGGAAAACAACATGGCCTTGATTACTCCCATTTAGATACATGTTATGTTACCATTCAAGGTACTATGGCTAATTCAAGCACAATGCTAACAGTTCATTTCTCTAATAATCCTTTGTCTACTTTATCTCTAAGCTACTGCAGCTGCACATGTTCTCATTCTTCGAACAGAGCTGATTATTTAAAAGCATTACATTATAGTGTTGTTCATTCATTTGTTCCTGACCTAGCAGATAAACACCTGCTTCTCAAGTACATTTCCAAAAGGCATAAACATGAATATTGCTGTGCTAGCAATTACTAGGTCAGAGGGCATCTTGAAAGTTTCAGAAAGCATACTGCAGTTTTCAAAAGGCATCTTTTTCAGTCTCATATGAAACTCAATTTATATATAACACAGTGCATGTGAAATAGAATGAAAAATGTGTTAATTCTTTTGATTATTAATTGGCATTAAGCATACACACATTAATGCATATTTTTCTAACATTTCCCTCCTGTTAATACTTTTTAATTCTATTTTCAGAAAAGAATAAACAGTTTGCTTCTTTTCCTAACCTCTTCCAATTAGGATTTGCAGTAAAGAAAGTCATTCAGTTTAAACTTTTATGAAAGTGTTTCACATTCTAGCAGCTTTTCAAATTCAATACTTTGATACATAGTCTCAGATACTGATATATCTATGAATTCTTTGATTAATTTCTTCATGCAGGGGATTCCACAACAAACACAAACTCCTATTAGGAGTAATCCTACCCCAATGGCAATCAATATGTTCATTAGGATGGAACCCCACCCCCCCAAATACATTCTGGAAAAAGACTGTCAGAGGGTTAGGGCCTGGTTTGGTTATGGCCGACACTTGCTGAATCACCTCGAGATGATCGTTAATTGCATGCTGATGGTCAGGAATAAATGCACAGCATTCTTTTTTGATTAAAGTGCACGTCCCACCCCTCGCCGCTAGGGTGAAGTCAAGAGCCATTCGGTTTTGGAGTACTACAGTTCTCATGGCATTCAGTTCATAAGTTATCAGTTCAAGAGCAGAAAAAGTTGCATTGCTCATTACTTCGAGAAGTTTAGACAGTTTCCGCAGCTCCCAAATTGATTTAACTGCACCATATGCTGGTAATATGCCTGCCCACGATATGACAACATCACTCAAGTCCATATGCGCAGGTTTGGCTCCCACATCGCGATGGTCTTTCCAGCCTGCTTCAATCTGTCCCACTGGATTCTCAGGTTTCTAAACAGTCTTTTTGGTTACATCTCGGGTATTCCGAATATTTCCCTGAGGCAAAACTGCAGTGTGTCGTATGGCCGGGACCAGGTATCCCAAAAAACAACTGCCAGACCAATTCTCAGGTAACCATTTATATGCCTTTTTACCACACACAAAATAACAGTCTTCTACTTTAGTTGTTACTTTGTTACGAAATGACTGTCCTGCATGAAACATTTTCCTATCTATTACAGATAACTGTTTAAAAAGTACAGGATTACGTTGTACCTGATCAAGAGTCTATGCATAGATTTTAAAAATGAGTCATAATCTGTACTACAAGATCCACCTAAATCATTTGCTTTTTTATAACATTTATACTGTATGGTGATATTAGACTTGCTCCATCCCACTTGGATGGTATCATTTTTGTAAAAACATACAATTATTTTTTGTGTTACAGGCAAATACAGTGCTACCTTATCATGTGCTTTAATAGCAACTGTGTCAAAAACCAGATTTTCCCAGGTCTCATTGACCCCCAGGGGGATAGCAGTCATCAATAAACCCCCGTATGCTGTTGGTATGGCCGTGCAGACCCAGCAGTTCGAAACACTAAAACTCTCAGCATACACATGTGTATTTGCCTGATAAGTGTTAAAGTTTGGATGCCAGTCTATGTTACGTTTAATCAGTTCAACTTTTGTGGCAGAAAAAAGGAGTGGCCACAACAAAAAGAACAATGTGATTAGCATAGCTATCAAAATGATCATACAAGTTTTCTGAGGTTGTTCAGTGTCTCTATTTACTCTGTACCTGGCCATTATGTCCTCGTTGTTCAACAGTAACAAAGTTTTTGTCAATTTCAAAGTTCTTACCCAATTTACAGTGTGTCAAATGAATCCAGGAAGCTCGCTCCGCGATCTTGACTGCAGTGGGTGTAGACAGCAGTACCTGGTATGGTCCCTCCCACTTCGGAGAACTCCAGTTCTTTTTCTTCACAATCTTCACCCAGACCCAGGTGCCTGGGGCTACTGGTGCTTCCAATTTCAGATGTTCTTTATCTGAAACAGAATTTAACTGCAAAGTTTGTCATTCAAAAATCGTCTCATATACCCTGCAAGTGAACTGTCAGCCTCCTGCTTTGCAGACATGAGAGGTTTCCACTGAGGTGTATAATATGCCCTCCCAAACAAAATTTCAAAAGGAGTTAATCCCTTTGCATTTGGAACAGTTCTCATGCTCAACAGTGCTAAAGGCAAACAGTGCACCCAGTTCTTTTGTGTATCACTCATCAACTTCCTAAGCTTACCCTTCAACACCCCATTATGCCTCTCTACTAACCCTGCAGATTGGGGGTGGTAAGTGCAGTGATTTTTTAACGATATTCCAAAATAATGACTAAGTTGCTGTACTGTTTGGTTCACGAAATGTGTACCGTTATCACTATAAATCTTTTCCGGTATGCCAAATCTGGGTATAATTTCTTTAACAAGGACCTTTGCAACAGTAGCTGCATCTGGATTTTTAGTTGGAAAAGCTTCCACCCATTTGGAAAACATGTCTATAATGATAAGGCAATACTTTTTATTCTTGCATTTATTCAGTTCTATGAAATCCATACAAATAGTATGAAACGGATACGGTGGTGTAGGGAAACTCCCTTGCTTAGGTTTTAATGCCCCTTGTGTGTGATGCTTGTTACAAACATGGCATGCTGCACAAAAATGTTTTGTGTAATTTGTAAACCCATATGTTGTAAACACTCGATTCACTAACTGTACCATCCCCCCTGTTGAGACATGGCTCTGCCCATGGCTCAACAAAGCTGCATATCTAAACAAGTGAGACGGCAAAATTGGTTTCTTCTCCTTGGAGATGTACAGTCCCTTTTCAAGGATTGCTCCTCGTTTTATCCACTTTTGTTTTTGTACATTTGTAGTAAGTGTCTGCATTGTTTTTAACATTTCTAAATCTAAAGTCTCAGAGGGTTGTAATTCCTCATTCAAAAGAAAAGCTTCTGAGGCTGAAGCTGCCTGTTTCGCAGCTGTATCAGCCCGTGCATTACCTTTCGAAATCCTATCCTGTTACTTAGTGTGAGCTACGCATTTGCAAATAGCTATTTTTTGAGGTAACTGAATAGAGTCTAACAAATCTAAAATGAATTGCGCATGATTAATTGGTTTACCAGTTGATGTGATCATTCCTCTATTTTTCCACTGCTGTGCAAAAACATGTACAGTAGGAAAAGCATACTGACTGTCAGTATAAATATTCATTTTCTTACCTTCTGCTAAGGTGCATGCCCTTGTCAAGGCAATCAATTCTGCTGCTTGTGCAGATAAATGGTGTGGCAAAGATTTTGCTTCTAAAGTTTCAGTATCAGAAACGACTGCATACCCCACTAGGATCTGTCCTGTAGGACCCCTCCTGCACGAGCCGTCCACATAGTATGTCACCTCGGCATCATCCATGGGAACATCTGTAAGATCTTTTCTGGGTAATGTATTTTGCACAATCTTCTGCAGGCAGCAGTGCGGTTTGCCATCTGCAGGGGTTGGGAGCAAGGATGATGGATTCAAAGTTGTGCATCGTTCAATTGTCATATGTGGTTGGCTCAACAGTATAGTCATACAGGAAAGATGTCTAGCAGGAGAAATATATGCTACTTTTTCTTGCAGTAAAATAATTGCGACTGCATGAGGCACTCTCAATGTGAGAGGGTAGAATAACACTACTGAGGCCGAAGCCTGCACTGCCATTGCAGCTGCAACTACTGCTTGTACACAGTGGGGCAGTGACCGCACCACTGGGTCTAACTGTGATGAATAGTAAGCTATGGGGTGTTGCTTGCCCCCATGCTGCTGTGTCAATACTGATGACATATAACCCTGCTTACAGTCTACAGTTTGAAAAAAATTGCTTATGATAGTTTGGTAATCCTAAAACTAAGGATGATGCTATCAGTTGTTTCAGCTTGCAGAAAGCTGCTTCTGCTTCTGGTGTCCATTGTAATAAATCCTGTGCTGCCATCGGCTTTTTAAATATTAAACTGGCCAGTAGAGCAGACTCCAAAGCATAATTTGGTATCCAACTCCGACAAAAATTAGTAGTTCCCAGGAAGGACATCATTTCCTTCTTGGTAGTTGGTCTAGGTGCTTATAATATTGCTGTTTTTCTATCTTCATCTAATGTTCTACCTTCCTTGGATATTACATATCCCAAGTACTTAACTTGTTTTCTCCAAAGTTGTAGTTTGTTTTTGTTTACTTTGTGTCCTTGAGTAGCTAGAAACTGTAATAATGCTATGGTGTCTTCTTTACATTCTTGCTGGGTGGGGGCTGCCAGCAAGATGTCGTCTACATAAAGTAGAATCTGACTACCTTTCGGTGGGATAAATCCCGCCAGGTTGCTTGCCATTTCTTGTGCAAATATTGTTGGGCTTTCACAATATCCTTGTGGTAATCTCGTATATGTATACCGTTTCCCCTGAAATGTAAATGCAAACCAATGTTGGCTGTCAGGGTGTATCGGTATTGAGAAAAATGCATTACTAATATCTACCACAGAAAAATACTTTTGCTGAGGTTTTAAATCATTCAGTAAGGTGTGCGGATCTGGCACCGTTGGTGCCCTGGGTATAACTGCATTACTACAGCTTGTAAATCTTGGACCATACGCCACTCCCCGTTTGCTTTCCTGACAGGAAATAAGGGTGTATTACATGGTGAATCGGGAGATTCTATTAAGACTTCTTCCTTGAGTAAGGCTGCTATTATAGGTTTGATCCCTATCTCCGCATCCTTCCTCAAGGGATACTGTCTTTTCTGAGGTCTGAGCGCTGACTTTGGCGTAATAGTAACTGGTCCTGCTGTTCGTATAAGTCCTACATCTGATTTCCCTGTTGACCAGAGAGTCTCTGGTATGTTTCGCAAGGCTTTTTCCTCTTCCTCCAGTAAGAGTAATTCTCAGCTATTCTCACTAGCCTGTGAGTGCACAGCTGGGTGTGTCTGTGTTATCCAATTCAATTTCTGTTTCTGTACTCCTTGTTCGGAGAGTTCTAATTCTGTCTGCTTTTCCCACCTTGTGACTTTTTCTCCTAAGTCTGCCCATTTCAAATTTCTATTCTTAGTTAAGCTAACATGTGGCAATCGATTAGATTTGTAAAGTCCTAAAAATTCCTGGGGCAATGAACAGCTTACTACACTGTTTCCTTCTGCGTCCCAGTACAAGTTTTGCAACACTAGTCTGTTTGCATGGTTTTGAAACAATTCTTGCTCATATTCTTTATCAGGTCCTGGTCTATTACAGTAGTATAGAGTACAATGCAACAAATGCTGTTTGTTGATGTCAAGGGAGGGGGATTTACTGATGGCTACGTTCATCAGTTCTTCGGTTACTGCCCCTGGACCAGTCGTAACCAAGTCCTGGCTGTACCAATAATATGTCTCACCCTCCGGTCACACTACAAAAGTATCCATTTGTCGCTGTGCTTCCATACCCTGCATGGTTGGAACTACGGCTATGCCAAATATCTGCATTAAGTCTCTACCCAAAAGATTTGCTGGGCATTTTGCAGAAACTACAATTTTACTTCTCTGGGTCATTCCTGAAACGGGGTCTGTTATTGCTATGTCATGGGAGAGTGGCTCCTGATACAGCTGTCCATTAGCTGCTTTCGCTAGTATATAATCTGGTGATACTGAATCTTCTGGTAATTTGGAAGGGTGTATCAGGGTTCGTGAAGCCCCTGAGTCACACAAAAACTTGACTTCTCTCCCCTCTACCAGAAGCGTCACTTCCGGTTTTGTATCTGCTAAGTGAAGCTCTAGGCTCAATAAGGCTAGGTCCAAAATTTCACTTTCCTCAATGTCTACAAATTCATGTACATTCTCTTCTCCTTCTATTACATCCTTTACCCTTGCTATCACATTTGCACTTGTCTTTTCCTGTTCATTTTCATTTGGTGATTCCTGCCTATCATATAGTCATTCCTCATCCTCCTTATTTTCTGTAGTCACCTTCTTATTTAGCCTGCAATCCCTTGCTAAATGTCCTTTTTTCCCACATTTAAAACATTCACCTCTTTTTTTCCTTTCTTCAAAATCTTCTGATCACTTGTCAGATTGTTTATTTCCCTGGGTATTTTTCTTACCCTTTCTCCCAGTTTGTACTACAAATACTTCTGACCCATCTTCTGCTGAAAATACTTGAGTTTTCTTTTTCTTTTTGCTATTAAAATGTCTCTCTGCATGTCTTGCATATTCAAGTAATGGCTGCAATCTACTCGTATGATGATCTACCATGTGCTTTGTAATAAAGCTGCTAATGGGAGTTATACTACCCTTCAAGAATGCATTCTTCAGCTGCTGCTCATAAGGGGAATCATGTGTCTGATTTTCTGGTATCTGCATTCCGCAGTGGTTATTAAAACACTCTAATAATCTAGCATAATATCTATCAACTGTTTCACCTTCTTGTTGAATGCACTGATTAATGCAAGTCCAATCAGCCCTAGGTTTCCACTTTTCAGAGATTCGGTTTGTCAGACCTTTCACTCTGCCATCCAATTCTGCATTAGTATGTGGGAGTGGTCTAAGCTGTGCATCACGAGGATTCCAGTCGCCACTGATCATGTGCCAATCTGGACCTACAATTTGTCTAACTACTTTTTCTACTTCTCCATTCAAATGGTAACTTAATCTCATACCCTGTAAGTCTTCTAAATATTTTCGAAAATTCACTTTCGGATGGGGAATTCCCTCCGTGGCTTTCCGGATATCTTCCGGTGTCCACGGTCTATAAACTAAAAGAGTCGGATCCTGTCCTGCCTGTCCTGTCTGAGGATTTGGTACTTCTATGAGTGGACATATTTCTTCCTCACTCATAGCTTGTGATTTTCTATTTATTTCACATAGTTCAATCTCCCTTCTCAAGTCGCGTGCTCGAGACCTTGTCTCGATAGGATCCCTGACAAATGGTTTTGATGCTGTGGAAACAACTGGGTATAGCGGAGGTGGATCAGCTTGACTACTTGCTTCATATTCTGGTAAGGGAAGCGAAGGAGGGGCCGTTGCTATTACCAAGTTATTATCTTCTTTGTCTAAAAACATCGTTTTTGAATTTTTCATCTTTTGTTCCCTGCAATTTGCTTCCTCAAGCTACCTATGCGCCTGAGGGACTCCTAATTGTTGTTGCTTTTTTAATTGACCTTTTGTGTCTGTTTTTAGTTGCCTGACAAGTTTAATAAGTGCGAGTTTACTTAAATTACCATCGAATTTATACTTGTCAACCCATTTTGTATAATACTTAACATTGTCGGCACGCTGTAATTGCATATATTTCGTGTCTTCAGTTAGGGGCGGGTCCCGGGAACTTTTCGTGCACTGATTTCCCATTGTTTCCTTAGCTAAGCTGTAAATTGTTACATAACTCTTCTTATCACGTGGTACCACAGTTCTATACCTTTTCACAGTTTATCTAGAATAACTGCCTACCTATTCTGTTTCCCTGATCTATGACAAAACAGTAACCCCTTTTTTGTCCCTGATCTGCACATGCAAATCTTCCTGACAAAAACAGTTCTGTAACTAGTCCCTGATCTTAAAACAGAAATAAGGTAATTCCTCCTTACCTGACCCTCCGTGAGATGATCCACCGGATCGTTGACTCGTCCTCCAATCCCAGATCAGAAACAGTGGCTGGCCTCTTTCGAATGACAATTCAGTCGGAGGTCTTTCAAAACAGAAGAGCTGATTTGGCCTCTTCTCCATATGGATGCATGCCACCGGGCCCAATTCTGACCTAGGCCTAGAGCGAGAGGTACTTTCTGGTCCGAAGGACCAAACTGTCAAAGGAAAAATATACTTTAAAAATGATCAAAACATGGTAGGTTCAGGTTAAGGCACTTTAATCTTGCAGCAAGGAGACAAAAACGTGCTATTACAGAGTTTGTCTAACTAGAAACAGGAAATACTTTCATTTTTATACATTCTCTAACTAGACATGACCTACCAAGCTGACGTAACAGATCACCCCCTTTTCATCATCATCTGCTGACCATCATTCCCATGAATTTCTGATGATTTAACAATTTTTGTGAGAAACGTCCTGAGGAAAACAACATGGCCTTGATTACTACCAGTTAGATACATGTTATGTTACCATTCAAGGTACTATGGCTAATTCAAGCACAATGCTAACAGTTCATTTCTCTAATAATCCTTTGTCTACTTTATCTCTAAGCTACTGCAGCTGCACATGTTCTCATGCTTCGAACAGAGCTGGTTGTTTGAAATCATTACATTTACAGAATATAGTATTGTTCATTCATTCGTTCCTGACCTAGCAGATAAGCACCTGCTTCTCAAGTACATTTCCAAAAGGCATAAACATGAATATTGCTGTGCTAGCAGTTACTAGGTCAGAGAGCATCTTGCAAGTTTCAGAAAGCATACTGCAGTTTTCAAAAAGCATCTTTTTCAGTCTCATATGAAACTCAATTTATATATAACACAGTGCATGTAAAATAGAATGAAAAATGTGTTAATTCTTTTGATTATTAATTGGCATTAAGCATACACACATTAATGCATATTTTTCTAACAGAGATGGACCAACATGTCATCACAGACCTTTTCTAAATGGACACTAGTAATATCCAGGCTATGTGCAACAGACCTGTGTGAGTTGTTAATGCTACATCATGTCTGTTACATCTGTTAGATGTCCTCAAAAAGGTCATCAAGGACATGCATGATGACAGCACTATCATCCTGTGGAACTTGACAAGCCCAAGACATCTGACACAAATCCATACTGAGGTATTCATTCATCATTGTCACATATGGCCATAAACACCTATCTGAAATGTGCATGTTATCTAGCATTATTGCAGAGTATTGGGCAGATTTCCTTCCATCACCACTGTTGTAGTATTATTAACTGATGACATATCCTGCCAAGAATAGTCATATGTCCAGCCAGCATACCAAAGCCTGTGTGCCCTCCTGTTATGCTATATGTCTGACTTCTGTGTCCAGTGGAGGCAGAGGTAGATAAAAACATATAGATGCAAAGTACCTCAGAACTTTCTTGTCATCACCCAAGACCTAACCTGTTGCCTCACTTTTGTTTTGCCAGCTGTAAGACCTGTGCTTTTTTCCTTTGCCATTAGCTGGATAAGTATCCCCATGGATACTTCTCTTTTTCTTTTTTGTATTTCATAATTTTTGTACATGTCATCAAAGAAAGGGAACCATAAAATGCTTGTTTTGTCTGGGAGCTGGACACGGTTATAGAACTTGTTCTATCTGACAGCCATCTGTGCTGAAGACTTTGTGTAGTTGTCTGTCCTCTTTAAATTTTACCTAGAGAACCAGAAACCTAAAGCCTTTGCTCAGGATAAGATGTTGTCTGAGTCCTTGACAGATGATTTTCCTTTGACATCAAAGGAGTTGAAGAAACTTATGAGTGGAGACTACTGCTGTAGACTTGTAGTCAGACATTTCCATCATGTCTTTTGATGAGAGCTTAGATCATCTAGCTACTTCTACTGTTCATAGATTAGTACAAGGCTAACTGCTCTTGTGGGCCATTTTATGCCTATCCAGTTGACCCATGTGAGAATCAAAGCCTGCAACTTGTGGCTGTAAGGCAAATATCTTGACCATTTTGCCAGCCTCCCTGTTGCTACAACTTTTTCTATTTTGACCCCACTGGAGACCGATATGACACGGCTGTGTTTGCATATCTATCACATATGATTTGTCATCTGTTTTAGCTGTGAAAGGGGACGAAAGCTAGTTTAACTGGAGGAACCAAATGGTAAACCTCATATCTTAGTTAGGGAAGAAAAGGATGCAGAGGAGTTTGAATCAGATGGAGTTGATTTTTTGGCTTATTGTTTCCAAATTCATTCTCTTGTTACTTCTGATGAAGGATATACTTTATCTCCTGATTTTCCTGTGAAGGAGTTTCCTTTGGGAACACCATGGTCAAGATGATACAACATTTTCAGTGGGAAGGTTCTTAGTTATCTGATATCCAAGAGATTTTGTGCTCTGCTGGAAATGCATATGCCTAAACCTTTGGCTATTCCCCCTGCTTTTACTGTTTCTCTTAATCCTGAATCTCAGCCTCCAGCTCCTAAGAAGCCTGACAGATTTGACAAAGTACCAGACTCCAAGTTCTTTTACAAGAATCTTATTTCTGTTCCATCTGTCATTACCTTTTCCACTGAAAAGCCTTCTAAGCTCTTGTGTATAATTTTACCAATTTAGTCTTTAGCGCTATTAACTACCAAACCCATATGGTTAGGTAAAGTGCTTTCTGCCTGATGACCCAGAAGCTAAGTCTTCTGCACTATCTTTGCTTAATTCTGCCTCCCAAGTGGCTAGATCTTATATCAAATGTAGTTATGATACTGCAGATGCCTCTTCTGGGACTGCAGCCACTGGTTTGGTTCTTTGTAGGTTCTCTTGGCTTACCCTTCAGCCTTTATGCCTTTACCTGATGGTGTCAAGGCTCAGCTGCTTGAATTCTCTTTCTGAAGAGGCAGCATATTTTTGCTTGTGTGGATGCAGAACTTTTGCCAAAACTTGCTGGAGATATGCAGGGTCATGCAGGACCTAAAATAAATCTTTCTAATTCCTTTTCCTCCTCATTATTCCTCATCATCATCATCAGCCCACCCATTTTCTACATGGGTTCGGGGTATCGTGTTAACTGTCACCATCTCTCTGGATTTAATGCTGCACTCCTGCCTTCTTTGACACTCATGCCTGACTGTTGCAGATCTTCATTCACACAATCCATCCACCTCTTTGCTGAATGTCCTTGTTTTCTCTTACCTTCTTCTTGTATCTCCCAAATCTTTTAACCAGATTGTCTTCTGCTTTTCTGCATGTGTCTGAACCACCATAATCTGTTCTATTTGATCTTGACTGCAATTAGATCTATTTTTTCTTCTGCTCTTATGTCCTCATTTCTTCATCTGTCCCACAGTGTGCATCCTACCACCTTTCTCAGGCACTTAATTTCCATCACCTCTAGCTTCTTCAACTGTTCTGCCTTTACTGCCCAGGTTTCTGTACCATACAGTAGTACTGGTCGCACCACTGTCTTGTACACCTTACTTTTCAGCTTCTTTGGCATTCTTCTGTCATAGACTACACCTGATACTCTATGCCAGTTGGCTGCAGCCCCTCTGATTGTAGCTTTGACCTCTTCATTCAGAATACCCTTCTCCTCAACCACCCCTCCCAGATACTTGAAGCTGTTTACCTGTTCCACTATCTTCCCTTCTATCTCTATTCTCAGCTTCTTCTGATATCCCCAGTTTGCTGCCATTACCACCATCTTATCTGTGTTTAGTTTCATCCCATGTGCCTTCAGATTTGCATTCCATTCTCCTATCCTTTGCTGAAGTTCTAGCTCAGAGTCTGCCTGCACTGCCACATCATCTGCATACAGCACCTTTGTTGATCTGTCCCCTCTGACATGTTTGCTAATGTAGTCCATCACCAGTATGAACAGCAGTGGGCTCAGAGCTGAACCCTGGTATACACCCACTCCCACTCCCACTAGAAACCCCTCTGTGAGACTGAACACTGTTCGCACTTGAGTCATAGGGTCCTTGTACATAGCCTGCACAAATTCTACCAATGTTTCTGGGACTTCAAACCACTGCAGTACTGCCCAGATTAGCTTTCTTGGGACATATGCTTTCTCCAAGTCTAGGAATGCCCAGTTGGACTCTTCCTCATTTCTAGCTTCTTCTCAACTATCTGTCTCACTGCAAACCATTAAGTCCATTGTGCTTCATCATGATCTGAATGCGTACTGCTCATCTCCCAGCTTATATTTTACTTCTCTGCATATCCATTTATCAATCACCCTCTCCAGAACTTTCATGGGGTGTGACAGGAGTTTGATGCCTCTGTACTGCCCATAGTTGTCGGTGTCCCCTTTGTTCTTGTACACTGGCACAAGTATGCTTATTCTCCAGTCATGTGGGATACACCTTTTTCCACACTGCTATGATTACCCTCAAGAGCCATTTCTCCCCTATCTCACACAGCATCTTTATCATGTCTGCTGTGACCTCATCTGAGCCTGCTGCTTTCCCTGACTTCATCTTCCTTAGTGTGGTTCTTACTTCTTCTAGGGTGGGCTCCTCTTCTTCTCTCATTGTAGGCTGTTTCTGGGGCAGTAAAGCTTCTGTGGGGTTTTCTTCTTTCAGAAGCTGCTGGAAATACTCCTTCCATCTGCCTTTGATGTCCCATGGACTGGTGAGCAAATTGTTGCTGGCATCCCTTATGAAAGGTATTTGAACATATTCATTATCTTTCTGTCTTTGCCTTGCAACCTGCTATAGTTTCTTTGTGCCACCTACTGAGTCACTTTCCAAATGTTGGTAGAGTGCCTCCAATGACCTATTTTTTGCTATTGCAACTCCTTTCTTAGCTTCCTTCCTAGCCAGCCAGTCATCCTTCCTCGGTCTGTCTTTTCTATCTTCCACTTCTTCCCGCACTCCTCCTTTCTTTTACTGACCTCCTAGACTTCTGAATTACACCACCAGCTTTCCATATGTACCTTATTCCCATACCTGCCCTGGCCACATATCTGTTCTGTAGTCCTCACACATGCTGTTTCGAGGCGCTGCCATTCTTCTTCAACTCCACCTATTTACTTATCTTCTTGGGGTGGTAGAGCCCTGAGTAATTCCTTGAACTTTTGTACTTTATATCCAGACAACTTCCAGATCTTCAGCCTGCTTTCTTTGTCCTTAGAGCCTTCTCTGACCATTACTTGCAGCTGATTGTGGCAGCCAGTGCTTTGTGCTGTGGACCGACTGTTTCGTTGGGTTTGATTTTGCAATCATTGATTCTACCCCAGTGCCTTTTCCTTACTAGGACTAAGTCTACTCGAGTTGTACGTTGGCCACTCTTGTATGTGATCTTGTGACTGTCTTGTTTTCTGAACCATGTGTTGGATACTGTCAAACCATTTGCCAGACATTGTCCTGCTTTATCTAGTAGGTCCTACAACTGCTGTATGAATGCACCCTTTTCTTCAATGTCACAACCCTGCTGTGGGGCACACGCTGAGATTATGAATACTTCCCTATCATTACATTGGAGTCTGACTGCCATGAGTCTGTCACTAATTCTGATGATATCCATCACTGCCTTCTGAAGCCTCCCTCTCACCACAATTCCCACACCATTTCTTTTTTTTTTAAAGCATTTGTATTAGAAGTGCTGTTAAAAATACAATCAACATATAAATAATGAACCATTTTAAATTATGTTAAAAAATGATCATATATGAAATTAAACAAATTTTAACTATATACAAAATTGTTCACCATAAATCTTAAGAGGTTGGTTATTAATGGAATAGAAAGAATTCCAATAACTATCAGGGAAAACATCCAAGTCAGATTTTATAGCTTTATATATATATATATATATATATATATATATATATATATATATATATATATATATATATATATATTGCCCCATAAGCCTGACTAGCCTAGTCTGCAAGGCTATGGAGTGCATCATCATGGAACTCATTAACAAAGACATTGAGAACCTCCAAACACTTGACCCGGCCCAGTTCGGTTTTGTTAAGAGCAGACCATGTCTACTAAACCTGGTTGACTTCTTCGAGACAGTCACCAAGGCCATAGATGAGGGAAAGGTGGTTCACACAGCCTACCTTGACCTTGCCAAGACTTTTGACACCATTCCCCACTCGGGTATTACTGAAAAACTCACCAACCTGAACAAAAACCCGTACGTCACGATATAGGTTGCCAGCTGGCTTACAGACAGAACTCACACGGTAAGAATAGCGGGCTCCAGGTCCAACTCTAAACCAGTCACAAGTGGTGTCCCACAAGGCTTGGTCCTGGGACCCCTAATGTTTGGCATATACTTCTCAGAAGTACAGGCAAACACAGGAGGACTGTGGCTAACCAAGTTCGCTGATGACTGCAAACTGGGAGCCATCATTGACTCTCTGGCTGAAATGGACATCCTCCAAAAGGGCCTTACTGAGACGGACACCTGGTGTCAAAGTCATGGTCTCAAGCTAAATGCCAAAAAATGCATAGTCATCCCATTTAGGAAAAACAAAACACCCACAAATTATCATATAGGTGGCACCCCCCTTAATACAGAAGTGGTAATAAGAGATCTGGGGACCCAGGTATATAGTAATCTCTCCTTTGATAATCATATTGCCAAAGTAGTTAGGAAAGCTTTCTATGTGGCCCATCTATTTACTAAAGGGTTTACATCTAGAAATAAAGAGATTATAGTGCCCCTCTACTCATCACTCATTAGACCCATCATAGAGTACAATGCCCCATTTGGGATGTATCTCACAAGACACATCCAACAGCTGGAAAGACCACAAAAGTACCTCACCAAGGGGATTACTGGCCTCAAACATATGTCCTATGCAACCCAACTGAAAAAACTCCGGCTGTACTAAGTGGCATATCGCTTACTCAGAGGTGATCTCTGCCTGACTCACAAAGCCATGTCCAACTCAGAATTGATGGACATGCTCCACCTAAAGAAATCCAAGTCACTGTGAGCCACGCGCTCTAGTGAGCTAAACCTCACGACAACAATAAATAGAACATGCTGGAGGGATAGATTCCTGTCACAGAGACTCCCCATGCTTTGAAACAAAATTCCAAATTACATCAGGCAGAGCCCCTCATTAACACTCTTCAGGAGAAACCTTGACGAGTGGATGGGTAACAGAAAATACACCCCTGGAATCACTTCATTTTCTCTGCTTGACAGAGGATCAGTTAATTAATCAATGGGGCGGCGAAAGCCGACACACTCTGGCTAGGCTTATAAATGCCCTCAGGCAGATAGCCTAGTACCTACCTATGAACCTAAGAACCTATATCTCCACCTCTCCAGAGTCTCCTCTACCTGTTCCCTACTCTCACTACAGATCACAATGTCATCTGCAAACATCATAGTCCACGGGGACTCCTGTCTGATCTCATCTGTCAACCTGTCCATCACCATTGCAAATAAGAAAGGGCTCAGAGCTGATCCTTGATGTAATCCCACCTCCACCTTAAACGCATCCATCACTACCACCGCAGACCTCACCGCTGTCACACTACCCTCGCACATATCCTGTACCACTCTTATATACTTCTCTGACACTCCCGACCTCCTCATACAATACCACAACTCCTCTCTAGGTACCCTGTCATATGCTTTCTCTAAGTCCACAAAGACACAATGCAACTCCTTCTGACCTTCTCTGTACTTCTCCATCAACACTCTCAGAGCAAACATTGCATCTGTGGTGCTCTTTCCTGGCATGAGACCATACTGCTGTTCACTAATCATCACCTCCCTTATTAACCTAGCTTCCACTACTCTTTCCCATAACTTCATGCTGTGACTGATCAATTTGATCCCTCTGTAGTTACTACAGCTCTGCACATCACCCTTATTCTTAAAAATGGGTACCAAAACACTTTTTCTCCATTCCTCAGGCATCCTCTCACTTTCCAAGATTTCATTAAACAATCTAGTTAAAAACTCCACTGCATTTCACCTAAACACCTCCATGCTTCC
Source organism: Protopterus annectens (assembly GCF_019279795.1). NCBI lineage: Eukaryota > Metazoa > Chordata > Ceratodontiformes > Protopteridae > Protopterus > Protopterus annectens. The sequence continues at coordinate 448,560,109 of NC_056740.1, forward strand.
ACAGGTATGTCATCTGGACCAACAGCATTTCCATTCTTCATCTTCTTCATAGCTGTCCTTACTTACTCCTTGCTAATCCACTGCACTTCATGATTCACTATCTGCACATCATCCGACCTTCTCTCCCTCTCAGTCTCTTCATTCATCAGCCCCTCAAAGTACTCTTTCCATCTGCTCAACACACTTTCCTCGCTTGTGAGTACGTTTCCCCCATTATCCTTTATTACCCTTACCTGCTGCACATCTTTACTAGATCGGCCCCTCTGTCTAGCTAATTGGTACAGGTCCTTTTCTCGCTCTTTAGTGTCCAACCTTTCATACAACTCTTCATACGCCTTATCCTTAGCCTTCACCACCACTCTCTTTGCCATGCACCGCATATCCTTATACTCCTGTCTACTTTCTTCATCTCTCTGACAATCCCACTTCTTCTTCGCCAACCTCTTTCTCTGTATACTCTCCTGTACTTCTTCATTCCATCACCAGGTCTCCTTGTCCTCCTTCCTCTTTCCAGATGTCACACCAAGCACCTTTCTAGCCATCTCCCTTACTAGCTCTGCTGTAGTTACCCAGCTATTCGGTAACTCTTCACTGCCACCCAGTACCTGGCTTAATTCTTCCCTGAACTCCACCTCAGCATTTGATCCTTGGTGCTGCCCTCACACTCCACCTCCTCTTCTTGATCACCAATGTCATCCTATAAACCACCATCCTATGCTGCCTAACTACACTTTCCCCTGCCACCACTTTACAGTCTCCAATCTCCTTCAGACTGGCCCTTCTACATAAGATATAATCCACCTGTGTGCATCTTCCTCCACTCTTGTATGTCACCCTATGCTCCTCCCTCTTGTTAAAATATGTATTCATCACAGCCATGTCCATCCTTTTCGCAAAATCCACTACCATCTGACCTTCTGCATTCGTTTGTTTAACACCATACCTACCCATCACTTCCTCATCCCCTCTGTTCCCTTCACCAACATGCCCATTGAAATCTGCCCCAATCACCACTCTCTCACCCTTATTACTCTCTCACCCCTTTTACCCAGACTCTACAGTAGTAATGTCTGCCACCACCCAGCTAATATTTACCAGCTACTCAAAGCCCTTAAAATGGTGTCCAATTATTGCTGTGCAATATTATTATCCAATTGGTAAGTGTGACTAAACAGTCAAGGATTATTAGAGGGACTTAGTACAGGATCACTATATACATGCACTGTACTCTATAGCTTAAATTATCTCTACACAAATCAGCCACAGTTAGAAGGTTTTAAAATATTTAATAATAAATAATTAAAAACACAAGACAATACTTTCTACTACACAGTCAGTGCTAGTCAAGAGTCCAGATATCACACAGAAATACTTAAAATAAATCAGTAGTACAGTTCTGACATCACAGAAAAACACTTAGTCTAATCTTTCTAAGTCCTAGTTATTTTTACAAGAAAACACACTTCTAAGATAACTTACATAAGACAACAGGCAGAGTGCTGAGTTGGATGTTCAAGACAAAAATGCTTAATGCCTCCTGATTCTATCTGTTTGAATTGAAACTGCAGTTCTGATAAACATTACTTCATTCTTTCCCCTTCCTGGAGTTCCCAGGCTACACATTAACTACTTTTACATTTTTAACATCTCCCTTTTGTTATCTTACAGCTGGTCAGGAACAGAGCAATAAAATACATTTGCATGTTTAAATCTAGCAATTTAACTCTTGGTTAAAACACTAGAAATAATTTCTTCATCTAGACTTTTTGGCACCACTGTCCACTTCAAAGGGTCACCACATGCTTTCTTTGGTCAGTAGAGTGCACTGTCATCACATTTATTTCCAATTCCTCATGTAACAGTATTTTTTTACATTTAAGCCTGCATTTGAACATTTCACAGTATTTAGAAATTATAGAATTATCTATAAAATTCTATCTGGCTAGGCTGGTAGCCTTCACCCATCTCTAGCAGTCTTTACACCCCCCCCCCCTGGAGAACTCAAGCTAGTTTTTCAAGTGTCCCTTGAGAAATGCCACTTGGGAGGGTTAGGTCTATCTGAGTATACCCCACCCCATTCCCTGTCTTGAGAACCCATCTTCATTGGCATTGCTACTCCCACTGCAGTGCTGCACTGACATATCATATGCTTGCGACCCCAGGCTCCATCTTAGCAACTTGGCATTTTGCTGACTGGTTTTGTTTAACCATGTTAGAGGGTTGTGATCTGTCATTACAGTGAATTTTCTTCCATACAGATAAGGCTGAAGTTTCTGTAGTGCCAACACTATTGCTAGACATTCCTTTTCTACAGCTGCATAGTATTCCTCCCTGGGTTGGAGCCTACAACTGAGATAAGCCACTGGGTGCTCTTCTCCCTCTGAAGAAATCTGGCTAAGTACAGCCCCCACCCCATAGTTTGAAGCATCCACCTGTACAACAAATGTTTTGCTGTAGTCTGAACTGGCTAACACTGGGGGTCCTCCCAAAGCTTCTTTAAGCTTCTGGAATTCCTGCTCACATGCTGGGGTCCACACTACCTTATCTGGCCTGTTCTTCCTTGTCAGGTCTGTGAGAGAGAGCAGCTATGGTACTATAATTGGGGATGAACTTTCTGTAGTACCCTGCTGTCCCTAAGAATGCCCTCACCTGCGTTTTGGTAACAGGTGCAGGCCATGCCTGAATGGCTTCCACTTTGGCAGGTTCTGGCCTTATCTTACCACTCCCCACTCTATGTCTGAGGTAGAAAACCTCTGCCATTCCCATCTGACATTTGCTCGGCTTAATGGTCAACACTGCCCTCTGTAGTCTGCCCAGCACCTCCCTGACATGCTGAAGGTGCTGTTGTCAGGAATGGCTGTATATAGCAATATCATCTTGGTAAGCAAGGGCAAACCCTGCTGCTCCTGCTAGGATATGATCTACCAGCCTCTGGAAAGTAACTGGGGCATTCTTCATCCCAAAGGGCATCTTTGTGAACTCATACAAGCCGAAAGGAGTCACGAAGGCTGACTTCTCTCTAGCACTGGGAGTCAAGAGCACCTGCCAGTAACCCTTGGTAAGATCAGTGGTTGTAAGATACTTAGCCCTACCCAGCTGCTCTAGGACCTCATCTGTCCTAGGCATGGGGTAAGCATCTAACTCTGTGTGACTATTTAATTTCCTGTACTCCACACAGAACCTGGTGCTGCCATCCTTCTTTGGCACCAGCACCACTGGGGAGACCCAGGGACTGTTGGACTCTTGAATCACCCCTAGTTCCAACATCACCTGTACCTTCTCCCTCAGGGTTGGTCTGACTCTCTCAGGCACCCTATAAAGGGCCTGCCTACTTGGCCTTTGGGGTCCTGTATCCACCTGGTGTTGCACCAGGTGGGTGCACCCTGGTTTCCCAGTGAACATGTCCCCAAATTCCTGCAACACTGCTTGGATTTCTTGAACCTGTGTAGGAGATAGCTGCTGGGACATTGCTATCCCTTCCACTGAGGTGTCAACCTGAGCCTCACTGAGGAGATCAGTCCCCAGATCTCCCTCAGACTCCTCCTGCAATCCACTGCAAATGCTCAGCACAAGGGCCTATCATGGTAAGGTTTCATCATGTTAAAATGGTATAATTGCTGGCCCTGCCATCTGCCTAGCAGTTCCACCATGTAGTTAACATAACTTACCTTTCTTACCACCTTGTAGGGTCCCTCCCAAGCTGCTTGCAGCTTGTTGTGTCTGACAGGAATGAGAACCATTATCTGCTGCCCCACAGCATACTCTCTAGCTCGAGCATTCCTGTCATACCACACCTTTTGTTGTTGTTGGGCTTCTGCCAGGTTCTCCTGGGACAAGCCAATGAGTTTCCTGAGTCTTGTCCTGAGGTTTAAGACTTATGCCACAACAGACTCCTTGTGAGACTTGCACTCACCTTTCCACTCATCTCGAATTAAATCTAGAGGTCCCCTCACCCTATGCCCATACAGCAACTCAAAGGGTGAAAAACCTGTGGATTCCTGGGGAACTTCACTGTAAGCAAACAACAGATAGGGCAAATATTTGTTCCACGCCCTCTTAAACTGATCTGCAAATTCCCATAGCATGGACTTGATTATACAGTTTAACCTCTCAACAAGAGCATTAGTCTGGGGATGGTAGGGGGTGGTCTTCATGTTCTTCACCCCACAGGACTTCCACAGACAATACAGCAGGTCTGACATGAAATTGGCACCTCTGTCAGTCAGTATTTCTTTCGGGAAACCTACCCTGCTGAAAATCTCAAACAAAGCATTTGCCACCTTTTCTGCCTCAACGGAGAACAAAGCCACTGCCTCGGAGTATCGTGTAGCATAATCCACTACCACTAGGATATACTTTTTCTCTGTGGAAGTTGTGGACCCACAATATCCATAGCTACCCTCTAAAATGGCTCCTCAATCTCAGGCAAAGGCATCAAAGGAGCTCTCACCTTGTCTCCTGCCTTACCTACCTTTTGGCACTGCTCACAGGTCCTGCAGTACCCTGTTACATCTTTGGAAATTCCAGACCAATAGAAGTTCTGCATAATATGCCTCTTTGTACGTTTTATGCCCATGTGACCTGCAAAGGGAATATCATGGGCGATGGCTAGAAGCGCCAGATGGTAGGCTCTAGGCACTACCAACTGCTGTACTCTCTCACCTTCTAGCCCTCCCTCAGGGGTCCACTCTCTGTATATAGCCCTTTTTTCCCCAGTATACAGATTCCCCCCTCCCTTGAGAATCAGGTGCCTCCCTAGCTACCTGCCTCAGGCCTTGCAATGTAGGGTCTGAGAGCTGAGTATGTCTCAACTCTCTCCTCATAACCCTTCCCAGCTCCCCTTTCACCAGAAGTATGGCATCCTCTGACAGTGGTGCCTCACTGTCAGCCTGGGTACTACTACTCACCTCTACCTTTGCAGTCACTCTGTCCAAGGGACCATCAGTACCCCCAAGCAGCTGTGGCTCACCTTCAGTTTCACTGCTACAGAGTAGTTCTCTCCCTGAAGTAACCACCTCACCAGTCCTGGCTGCAAGTATACAGTCTATCTGGGTCTCTCCCAGACTACCAGACCCACATGCTTGTCTCCTAGCCTGACCGTGTGTAACTGCATAAGCACATGTTACTGCCTCATCCAAATCCTTCCCTCTCAGGACATCTGCAGGATAGTAATTTAGTACAACTGTTGTCTCAAGACAACCTACTATTGGCATTTTGTCTTTCCCACTTACTGGCTCCCACACCTTTGGTTCCCCACCTTGCCTCTGTGGACACCTGTATGCCACATGGCCCCACTGGTTGCATTGAAAACATTTAACCCTAGCTCCTGAACATGTACCTGAACTAGTGGCTTCCCCTCCTACTGTCAGATTCTGTTGGGGCAGTCTGTGCTGCCACCATGGGTTCCTTTAAGCCCATGAGCAGTACTGGGGGTCCCCTTCCTGTGCAGGGCTGCCCTGCTTGCCAGGTATAGGTCTCCCTTCTTCCCCAACTCATCTGACATAGCACATTGTCAGCTATCAGCTAACCAGATCCTCATGTCCTCAGGCAAAGTGCTAAGGGCGTGTTCCCTCACCAAAAGGTCTGCCAGCCCTTCAAAAGTGGTGACCTGATACCCACTCATGCACCTATGGAAATAAGTGCTCAGTTCAGCAACATATTCACACACACTTTCATCTACCTTGCGTCTATGCTCATGAAACTTTTTCCTATACGTGTCAGGTGTTAGCTTAAACAGTTCTAAAAGACATTTCTTAACAACAGTATAATCAAAACATGCAACGTCAGACATTTTAGATAATGCAGTTACAGCTTTACCATGGAGTAAGGGGGTCAGGAACCATACCCAGAGCCCTTGGTCAACTTCATACTGTTTACATACCCTCTCAAACATGTGAATGAAACTATCAGAATTATCCTCCTCTTTAAATTGCGGAAGACATTTACTGACCTTTTGTGCTTCTGGGATCCAGTTACTCCCTTCCTCATTACCTCCATGACTCTGGCAAAGAGTCAGCATCTCCTTCTCATGCTGCCTCTGTCTTTTTTGTTCCTCAGCTTGCAGACGTAACAGTTTGTCATTCTCCTCAGCCTGCAAACATTACAGTCTCTCATTTGCTTCTAATTCCACACGCCTGGTCTCCAACTCAAGTCTCTTTAGATCCAGCTGGATTTTTAAGTCCACTGTAGAAAGGGTGAGTTGTCCATTCTCTGCGGGAATTATATCTCCACTGCCAGTCTGATTGTCCTCCTGGTTGCTGTTTTCTGATGCAACTGTAACCAAGGCTGCAATCAGGTCTGCCTTAGTCAGGTTTCCATTCACCAGTCCACTAGCCTGGCACATCTCCGCCAGCTGGCTCCTTGTCAGCTTTCCATACTCCTCTGCTGACATGCTGCCTGCTCACCCTGACTAACTAAGCTAATAAAAGAAATAAAACAATTGTGATCTGAACTCTGAGTATTCACTGTGTAGCTATTTTAGAATATAAAAACACCTTCAAAATTCACTGCACACAAGCTGCAGGATTCACTCTACCCACACTACTACAAGCCAATTAGTATTTGCCAACTAATTAATATGTGATGTGGATATCCCACCACTGCCAAACAATTAATATGTGAGGATATCTCAACTGCTGCCACCAATTAATATGTGAGGATATCCCAACCACTGCCACCAATTAATATGTGATGCCCATGCCCTGGCCCAGCAATCAAGGAGCCTCAGTCCTCACCACTAACACCAGAGAGGGCGTCTCATATGAGGAAAGCATAACAAATACACACAGTAAAGTACAATTTCCCTTAAGAGCACACAGAGATCACAGTCAGTCTGGGGCTGGTTGCTCCCCTGTTCTCCAGGTCCCCAATAAGACTCCCCACTGGCACAGCTATAGGGTCCAGATCTCAGCCTAGCTGGGCAAGCTAAAACCTCCAGTACCCTCTCTGTCCAACCAGTGCTTCATGTCCTTGCCCAAGTAGCTGACATACACACACACACTTTGAGATAAGAATTTGTACAACTTCACAGACACACCTGGGAAAGGCTGGCACAGATTCTCCAGCTGTGCCCCTATTACCCAGACTATACAGTAGTAATTTCTGCCACCACCCAGCTAATATTTACCAGCTACTCAAAGACCCTTAAAAAGGTGTCCAGTTATTACTGTGCAATATTATTATCCAATTGGTAAATGTGACTAAACAGTCAAGGATCATTAGAGGGACTTAGTACAGGATCACTTATAAACATGCAATGTACACCACAGCTTAACTTATCTCTACACAAATAAGCCACAGTTAGAAGGTTTTAAAATATTTAATAATAATTAAAACCCCAAGACAATATTTTCTACTACACAGTCAGTGCTAGTCAAGAGTTCAGAGATCACACAGAAATATGTAAAATAAATCAGTATTACAGTTCTGACATCACAGAAAAACCCTTAGTCTAATCTTTCTAAGTCCTAGTTATTTATACAAGATAACACACTTCTAAGATAACTTACATAAGACAACAGGCAGAGTGCTGAGTTGGATGTTCAAGACAAAAATGCTTAATGCCTTCTGATTCTCTCTGTTTAAATTGAAACTGCAGTTCTGATAAACATTACTTCATTCTTTTCCCTTCCTGGAGATCCCAGGCTACACATTAACTACATTTACATTCTTAACATCTCCCTTTTGTTATCTTGCAGCTGGTCAGGAACAGAGCAATAAAAATAAATTTGCATGTTTAAATCTAGCAATTTAACTCTTGGTTAAAACAATAGAAAGAATTTCTTCATCTAGACTTTTTGGCATCACTGTCCACTTCAAAAGGTCACCACATGCTTTACTTTGGTCAGTAGAGTGCACCGTTGTCACATTTATTTCCAGTTCTACATGTAACAGTATTTATTTACATTTAAGACAACAAGCCTGCATTTCAACATTTCACAGTATTTACAAATGATAGAATTATCTATAGAATTCTGTCTGGCTAGGCTGGCAGCCTTCACCCATCTCTACCAGTCTTCACAGTATCTATAGTTTGCTTGGACTCAGTATTGTCATGCATTAACCTTTCTGATTCCTGTCCTGTCTTTCATCAAGAAGGAGCTTTCATGATGGGTTTAATCAGGTTTCACACAATCTAGGAGTGCCTTTTCTGGTGCAGAGATGCCTCAGATCTCACATTGGCTGCTTGTTCCAGGAACATAAGGGTCCAAGGTATATGGTTTCACAAGAGAAGAAGGGACTACATCACTATAAAGGAGATGAAGGCACTTATTTTAGTTCTTCCATCTCTACATGACCTCTGAACCCTAAGTCTTCTTCAGATTCTCACAGGCAACACTGCGGTTTTGTGGTATATCAACAAGCAGAGGGAACCAAGACTTACTACCTGTGCAGGCTGGTTTTGATGACTTTGGCAATTGCAATTTAACACAGATATTTTTCTCCAGTCTTTGTGTATACCTTTGTGGAGAAATACAGTAGCAGACATTTTGAGCAGATCCAGAATAGACCCTTATGAATGGATATTAAACAGAGAAGTCTTTCTGGACATTGTCAATCAGTAGACATGCCACAGATAAAGCTTTTGCCTCTATGCATAAGAGACAGCTCAGGTTGTTTTATTCAAGACTACCATGCCCTCATGCATGTACAATAGATGCTAAGACCTTCTTTGGAAAAGGAAATTCCTTTATGCTTTCCTCCACTTTCTTTGATTCGAAAGAACCATCTGAAGATCAAAAAAGGCAAACCAAAAATCTTGTTGAAGACTCCCTTTTGGCCCAGGCAGCATTGATTCCTCCATCTATTTCACATGGCCAGGGGCAATCATCACAAGATGGCCCACAAGATGGATTTACTTACACAGAACAAAGACTATTTAACTCATGTCAGCCTAGAGCATTGTAATCTGACTCTTTGGGTGATAGAATTTGAATTTCTTTTAGGCACCAATTTTCTGATTGTGTGCTTAATGTTTTACAGGAGCTTAGAAAACAAACGTGTAGAAAATCTCATTTCCCCAAATGGAAAAGATATTCCTTTTGGTACATTGTGCAGAGTCCATATCCTTATCAAATGGGTATTCCTGACATTCTGGCATATTTGTGTGAGTTGTTCCATGATGGGTTGATATTCTCTTTTATTAAAACTCATCTTTCAGACATTTCTGCTTATCTCACTTTGGCTCTTTGAACTGTGTTATAGAAAAGCTGTCCTTATCCCAATTGTGAACACGCTGCTTCTGCTTCTGTTAAGTTCTGTATTTGGAAAACTATGTTGTCAGTGGCTTTGGCTTCTACTAAGCAGGTTTCAGAGTTGCAAGCCTTAATGGCTATTCCACCTTTTCTCATATTTCATAAGGATAGAATTACTACATGTTTTTACAATCCTTTTATGCTAAAGATAGTTAAGGAGCTTTCATTGACTGACTATCAACTTGCATACCTTTTTTCTTTCCACACTGAATTTAGGAGCAAGGATAATACATTTTAAGAAACTCGGACTTTATTCAGACAAAACTAAGACTCTCAGGAAGTCTGATCTGCTAACTATCCAAGAAAGTCGACAAGGCAGAAGCACAAATGAAACTAGTAAATCACAAAGAAAAGTCTGATCTGCTTGTTGTGTCTTTCCAGGACAAAACTTTGGGTGCTCCTGTTTCCAAACAAACTATTTCTAATTGGATATCCAAGGCTATTCACTTTTGTTGCTTTTTGCAAGATAGGCAGCTTAGAGCTGCTTTGCCTTCAGGGGCCTTTTTTTCAAATGTCTAGATTCCAGATCTAGTCTTGAAGGAGCTGCTTAGTCTTCAGTTCATTCTTTTACAAAAGATTATAAGATTGATGGTGTCTTTAAGAATAAAACAGTGTTTGCTAGTGAGTCTTACTGAGTCTTCTGGACAATAGCCCTGTTCACTTTCCCTTCAGTTAATAATACTTCAGCACTGATCATGGAAGGGCAGAGTACAGTTGTGTAAAAACTTACCATAACAGTAGACATCTGACTGATCACTGTTGCAATATTACGTACCTCTCAATGACCCCTTTAGTTTTTTTCCCTTTTTTGTTTGGCCAAGGTGGGTTCTTTTGTTTTTATACCTCTTTTTTTGACTTATATGTGTACATAGTTGTCTCTACTATCACCTCAGCTGCTTGTTTGAGCAGGAAAGTCCTGAGGTACTTTGCATCCATACATCTTTTATATTCCTCTGCCTCTGTGGGGACTGAGGTCACACACTGGATGTACAACACAAGGGGAGGGAGCCCAGACTTTCATATACTGGTTGGACGTGCAGCTATCCTTGGCAGGATATCCCATCAGTTAATAACACAGTAATAGTGTAAAGCAGGGGAGACAGAGATAAGTTTTGACTGCAGATCTTGATACGTCCTGAAATTATTTTGCAAAGTTATTATTTGACAAATATATAATATTCAGCCTTACTACTACCCTGTATATACCTTCTTGACCATTGCTGTGCTATATCTGTCCTCGTTAGTTACATTTAGGTATAATTTTGACCATCATTGCAGTGTATTCAGCCTCATTAGAGCTCTGTAGGTCACTTCTTGATCATTGTGTCAGAAGTATATTTATGCATCTCCTGCACTTCTCAATATTTGCACTAGTCAACTAAGAATGAGAGAAGACATTTGGGTCTTTAAAGGCATTTCTGCATTGTTTTAGGTATTCAGGGAATGTGGGAGCTTGACCAGCAGATACAAGGCATATATACTCTCTATCAACGGTAATCAATACAGATGTAATTTCAGCAGTAATTCTTAGAGACATATTTGTTGTAATCTGTAGTGTCTGAGAAGAATAGATAATTTAAGCATGTCCGTTAATGATTTATTTATTGACATTTGTTTACTGGGAAAGTCTGACTTGGCACATGTGCCCTTTTTAGGCTGAGGCCTGGAGACAAAAGCTCCAAAGTATCATACTTAATGCAATAACTATTTAAAATAAAAAAAATTATATTGCAGTTTCAGTGAATACATAGCATAACAGTCAGTATAACATTTGTTTTGATATTCTCAAACAATATACATGCATGTAAAAGATAGGTAGGAGTAATTTAAGAATACAGTAGAGTGAGGTATTAGAAGGAATAAGCACGTTTAAGTCTTAATACAGAAGTAGCAAATGGTATTTTGGTTGTGCTAATTAGAAGTAGGTATGGTCGTTTAAGAAGTACAATAAAGTGAGGTATTAGAAGTGGATAAACAGGTTAAGTGATGCCATGCTGTAAAGGGAAATAGAAAAAGATGATGAAGGGTGTTGGGTAGTTATTAATGTGGTGGATAATACCATCAATCATAATGACTGCTTTTCTTCTGCTGAATGATATTTAAATATCTCCATCTACATAAGAAGATTCAGTCATCAGTTGGCCTAATGGAAAGGACGTTTCTTAAGGTTTTTCCTGTACACTTCCTTGGGCTTATAGTTTATCTCCCTCTTTAAAACATGTATTTGCCAGCTTGGAAAGATATGGCTGACAGACTATGCTGCTTTGGCAGGGATGGACTATACCTGTCCCATTCAGGCTTTTGAATATTGGCCAAAACTTTGTTCAACCCTATAGTGCCTTTTGAGGCATTGCCCAAAATGATAAACTGTCCAACATAGCAAAACCAGCCCAAGAAGATCTACAGGTCTCACTGCCTAATACCAGGAGAGTAAACAACAACATTTAATCCCTGCTAACTCTCGCCCAATATCAGGAGTCTAGACAACAACATTCACTCCGTGCAAACTGTCACCCAATACCAGGAGTGTAAACAACAACATTCACTCCCTGCAAACTGTTGCCTAATACAAGGAGTGTAAACAACAACACTCACTCCCTGCAAACTGTTGCCCAATACCAGGAGTCTAAATAACAACATTCCCTCCCTGCATACTGTTGCCCATTATCAGGAGTCTAAACAACAACACTCACTCCCTGCAAACTGTCGCCCAATACCAGGAGTCTAAACAACAACATTCACTCCCTGCAAACTGTCGCCCAATACCAGGAGTGTAAACAACAACATTCACTCCCTGCAAACTGTCGCCCAATACCAGGAGTCTAAACAACATTCAATCCCTGCAAACTGTCGCCCAATACCAGGAGTGTAAACAACAACATTCACTACCTGCAAACTGTCACCCAATACCAGGAGTCTAAACAACATTCACTCCCTGCAAACTGTTGCCCAATACCAGGAGTCAAAACAACAACATTCATTCCCTGCAAACTGTCGCCCAATACCAGGGGTCTAAACAATAATATTCACTCCCTGCAAACTGTCGCCCAATACCAGGAGTCTAAACAACATTCCCTGCCTGCAAACTGTTGCCCAATACCAGGAGTCTAAACAACAACATTCACTCCCTGAAAATTGTCGCCCAATACCAGGATTCTAAACAACATTCACTCCCTGCAAACTTTCGCCCAATACCAGGAGTGTAAACAACAACATTCACTCGATGCAAACTGTCGCCCAATACCAGGAGTCTAAACAACAACATTCACTCCCTGCAAACTGTCGCCCAATACCAGGAGTCTAAACAACAACATTCACTCCCTGCAAACTGTCGCCCAATACCAGGAGTCTAAACAACAACATTCACTCCCTGCAAACTGTCGCCCAATACCAGTAGTCTAAATAACAACATTCACTCCCTGCAAACTGTCACCCAATACCAGTAGTCTAAATAACAACATTCAGTCCCTGCAAACTGTCGCCCAATACCAGGAGTCTAAACAACAACATTCACTACCTGCAAACTGTCGTCCAGTACCAGCAGTCTAAACAACATCATTCACTCCCTGCAAATTGCTGCCCAATACTAGGAGTCTAATCAACAACATTTACTCCCTGCAAAGTGTCGCTCAATACCAGGAGTCCAAATAACAACATTCACTCCCTGCAAACTGTCGCCCAATACCAGGAGTGTAAACAACAACATTCACTCCCTGCAAACTGTCGCCCAATACCAGTAGTCTAAATAACAACATTCACTCCCTGCAAACTGTCACCCAATACCAGTAGTCTAAATAACAACATTCAGTCCCTGCAAACTGTCGCCCAATACCAGGAGTCTAAACAACAACATTCACTACCTGCAAACTGTCGTCCAGTACCAGCAGTCTAAACAACAACATTCACTCCCTGCAAATTGCTGCCCAATACTAGGAGTCTAATCAACAACATTTACTCCCTGCAAAGTGTCGCTCAATACCAGGAGTCCAAATAACAACATTCACTCCCTGCAAACTGTCGCCTAGTATCAGGAGTCTGAACAACAGCATTCACTCTCTGCATACTGTCGCACAATACCAGGAGTCTAAACAACAACATTCACTCCCTGCAAACTGTCACCCAATACCAGGAGTTTAAACAACAACATTCACTCCCTGCAAACTGTCGCCCAATACCAGGAGTCTAAACAACAACATTCACTCCCTGCAAACTGTCGCCCAATACCAGGAGTCAAAACAACAACATTCACTCCCTGCAAACTGTCGCCCAATACCAGGAGTCTAAACAACAACATTCACTCCCTGCAAACTGTCGCCCAATACCAGGAGTGTAAATAACAACATTCACACCCTGCAAATTGTCGCCCAATACCAGGAGTCTAAACAACAACATTCACTCCCTGCAAACTGTTACCCAATACCAGGAGTCTAAACAACATTCACTCCCTGCAAACTGTCGGCCAATACCAGGAGTCTAAACAACAACATTCCCTGCCTGCAAACTGTCACAGAATACCAGGAGTCTAAACAACAACATTCACTCCCTGAAAACTGTCGCCCAATACCAGGATTCTAAACTGCATTCACTCCCTGCAAACTGTCGCCCAATACCCGGAGTGTAAACAACAACATTCACTTGCTGCAAACTGTCGCCCAATACCAGGAGTCTAAACAACAACATTCACTCCCTGCAAACTGCTGCCCAATACCAGGAGTCTAAACAACAACATTCACTCCCTGCAAACTGTCACCCAATACCAGGAGTCTAAACAACAACATTCCTTCCCTGCAAACTGTCGCCCAATACCAGGAGTCTAAACAACATTCACTCCCTGCAAACTGTCGCCCAATACCAGGAGTGTAAACAACAACATTCACTCCCTGCAAACTGTTGTCCAATACCAGGAGTGTAAACAACATTCACTCCCTGCAAACTGTCGCACAATACCAGGAGTCTAAACAACAGCATTCACTCCCTGCAAACTGTCGCCCAATACCAGGAGTCTAAACAACATTCACTCCCTGCAAACTGTCGCCCAATACCAGGAGTCTAAACAACAACATTCACTCCCTGCAAACTGTCGCCCAATACCAGGAGTCTAAACAACAGCATTCACTCCCTGCAAACTGTCGCCCAATACCAGGAGTCTAAACAACAACATTCACTCCCTGCAAACTGCTGCCCAATACCAGGAGTCAAAATAACAACATTCACTCCCTGCAAACTGTCGCCCAATACCAGGAGTCTGAACAACAACATTAACTCCCTGCAAACTGTCACCCAATGCCAGGAGTCTAAACAACAACATTCAATCCCTGCAAACTGTCGCCCAATACCAGGAGTCCAAACAACATTCACTCCCTGCAAACTGTCGCCTAGTATCAGGAGTCTGAACAACAGCATTCACTCTCTGCATACTGTCGCACAATACCAGGAGTCTAAACAACAACATTCACTCCCTGCAAACTGTCACCCAATACCAGGAGTTTAAACAACAACATTCACTCCCTGCAAACTGTCGCCCAATACCAGGAGTCTAAACAACAACATTCACTCCCTGCAAACTGTCACCCAGTACCAGGAGTCTAAAGAGCAAAATTCACTCCCTACAAACTGTCGTCCAATACCAGGAGTCTAAACAACAACATTCACTCCCTGCAAACTGTCGCCCAATACCAGGAGTGTAAACAACATTCACTCCCTGCAAACTGTCCTCTCCCTAGAAAATGCAGATGTGCATGCAGTTGCTGAGACATGGTTTAAAGCCATTAAGAGCACAACAACAATGCTGGGCTTTAATGCCTTCCACACATTATGACCAGCTACTCCACTGGAAGGGACTAAAGGTGGAGGTATCTTAATTTACGACAGAAACAAACACACCTCAAGGCAGGTCAGGTAGTATGACATGCTTGAGCTTCTCCAGATCCGGACTACAACAGAATAATTCTTAAATGTTCCAAGGTTAGCTGAGGTCCTGGGTTTTATTTTTATTTCTAAGGAGACAACTTTATGGTCTGACCTGACCAGTGAGGACATGTTTAACAGGACCAGACCAAGGATGTTCGCACCTCTAGTAAGCACACAAGTAGCTGGTCCAGGGTGATTATGTTTACAAGTCCAGGAATCTCTGGGCCTGCATATTTGGGGTGGTATAAAATTCTCATTTTATAGCTGGGTAGTTAAAGTCACACATGGATGTGATGTTTGGTTGAATGGGGAGTGGCTCTAGTATGTTGAAGTAAGTGTTATTTGTTTCCCCGGTCATAGAGGGAGACCCATCACTTCAAGGATATGGTATGGGACTTTGTCTAAGGCAAATTTCCTTTTATTAATGGACATGGTGGCAACATTTCTAGCCCATGTGAAGCTTGAGAGCACCATTGCTTATGCAGAATTGTTCACAGAAACCCTGTGGAATCATGTTAAAGGCTGGATGGAGACAGCTTTATCTATCTGGAGTAAGCACAGGACAAACTCACAAAACAAGCCATGGTAGAATTCCATCATCAATAGGTTGTATAACACATTGAACAAAGTCATGGCAAAAATTTAAAAGTGGAATACCTAACAAGGTAAGAACTCCCTCATTAAGATACACAAGGAACTCAGGGAGCTAATCAAGTCTACCAAAGCCAATTTAAGGTAAAAATAGCTTCCCAGGCCATGGACAGCCACAAGGCGTTCTTCAGCTATGTCCGCAACCTCAACGGCAGTAGACAACAACATGCTAAAATAATTGTAAATGGGACCACCTATACTGAGCCAGACAATATAGCACATCTACTGCCTTGCAAATTTATCTCCAATTTTACCCTCCTCTTCCTTCCAGACACTCTTCAGGAAATATCCTTGACTTGACCAGAGCTCCCCCAACTATCCAATGAACAGGTGTTCAATGTGCTTTCCAAGGGCAAGAACACTGCACCAACAGGCCCTTATAATATGCCAGAATGTCTCCTTAATAATACAAAATAACAGAGTATCAAAGCTTGTCAGATACATTTGGGATGCATGGCTAACCTTAAAAAGGCCCCCTGGGGTCATTAGCCTAGTCATCACATATGAACCTATGAATCATCATATTTCTCAGTAGTGGATTGCTTTATGTTTTGCATTTCTGAAACACAATGTTGAGCATAGTGGTTAAGTGAAGAACTGTTTTGCATGTTACATCTTTCCTTTGATATATTTACTGTCCATCTTGATGAGTTAATATTTCTTCACGGTTTCTTCATATTTCCTTTGTCATTTTCATTTCATCTGTGGACTTTTCTGTGCAATATTCTGCCTTTCTTTGTCATTATTTGGAAAGGCAGCAACCATTTTCCAGTTTATGTAGATAGCATGTAACTGATGCTTTTAATTCAAATGTTTCAAATATTATCGCAAATTCAAGGAAAATAGTATGTGATATATAATGTGGTACGTCTGCTGGGTTCTGTTGGGTGTTTACTGTTACTGTTATTTTAATGCAGTACGTCTGCTGGGTTCTGTTGGGTGTTTACTGTTACTGTTATTTTAATGCAGTACGTCTCTGGGTTCTGTTGGGTGCTTACTGTTACTGTTATTTTAATGCAGTACGTCTGCTGGGTTCTGTTGGGTGTTTGCTGTTACTGTTATTTTAATGCAGTACGTCTGCCGGGTTCTGTTGGGTGTTTACTGTTACTGTTATTTTAATGCAGTACGTCTGCTGGGTTCTGTTGGGTGTTTACTGTTACTGTTATTTTAATGCAGTACGTCTCTGGGTTCTGTTGTGTGTTTACTGTTACTGTTATTTTAATGCAGTACGTCTGCTGGGTTCTGTTGGGTGATTGCTGTTACTGTTATTTTAATGCAGTACGTCTGCTGGGTTCTGTTGGGTGTTTACTGTTACTGTTATTTTAATGCAGTACGTCCGCTGGGTTCTGTTGGGTGTTTACTGTTACTGTTATTTTAATGCAGTACGTCTGCTGGGTTCTGTTGGGTGTTTACTGTTACTGTTATTTTAATGCAGTACGTCTGCTGGGTTCTGTTGGGTGTTTACTGTTACTGTTATTTTAATGCAGTACGTCTGCTGGGTTCTGTTGGGTGTTTACTGTTACTGTTATTTTAATGCAGTACATCTGCTGGGTTCTGTTGGGTGTTTACTGTTACTGTTATTTTAATGCAGTACGTCTGCTGGGTTCTGTTGGGTGTTTACTGTTACTGTTATTTTAATGCAGTACGTCTGCTGGGTTCTGTTGGGTGTTTACTGTTACTGTTATTTTAATGCAGTACGTCTGCTGGGTTCTGTTGGGTGTTTACTGTTACTGTTATTTTAATGCAGTACATCTGCTGGGTTTTGTTGGGTGTTTACTGTTACTGTTATTTTAATGCAGTACGTCTGCTGGGTTCTGTTGGGTGTTTACTGTTACTGTTATTTTAATGCAGTACGTCTGCTGGGTTCTTTTGGGTGTTTACTGTTACTGTTATTTTAATGCAGTATGTCTGCTGGGTTCTGTTGGGTGTTTACTGTTACTGTTATTTTAATGCAGTACGTCTGCTGGGTTCTGTTGGGTGTTTACTGTTACTGCTATTTCCTTGAAAATAATGCTAGGTATTTACTGGAATACATGTGCTGTGTGATGTTAGTATAAACTGCAACACATCTGCTGTGAGTTGCTATAAATTGCAACATTCCTGCTTTGTGATGCATGTATAAACAACACTCTGCATGAATGATGTTAGGTATAAACTGCACTCTGCTCTTGGTGAGTTATATTAGAACTGAACTGTGTCACTGTGGTTGTGTGTGGTTAAGATAAACTGTAGCATTCCTGCTCTGTGACATTAGTTACAAAGTGTTTTTCTGCTGGTTCATTTTACTAGGCATAAACTGCAACTTTCTCCGTGTGATCTTTGGTTTAAAATGCAAGTCTTACTGTCTCTGGAATGGTTATTGAATTCTGTAACATTTCTTCTGTTACTGGGTAATGTTAAACATGCATTGGAAGAGTGTTGGTCACACTAGGTGTGAATAACATTAGGCACTGACAAAATATTCTACAAAAGGGCCTTACAGAAACAGATGCTTGGTGCCAGAGCCATGGCCTCAAGCTTAATGCCAAGAAATCCATAGTTATCCATTT